>NC_066512.1:22474048-22504048 GCF_024679095.1 Eriocheir sinensis
TTCCTTTCTGTCTCCTTTCCCTCTCCTCCTTTCTTCCTTCCTTTCTTTCCTCTCCCGCTTCTCCAGTTTCCAGCATCCCTCCTCCCTTCCTCCTCTCCCATCCTCCCCCTTCCCTTTCTTTTCTCCCTCCCCTTCTTCCCTCTCAGGCCCTTCCAGCACCCCTTCTTCCCTCCTCCCTCAATCTCCCTTTCCAGCATCCTTCCTTCTTCCCCCCTCCTTCCGTCTGCAGCATCCCTCCCCCCTCCCTGCTTCCTCTCCCTCTCCGCTCCTTTCCCACCTTTCCAGCATCCCTCCTACCTCCCCCTTCCTATCCTCTCCCTTCCCTGATCATTCCCTGCTTCCTCCACTTCCTTCACCTCTCCTTTCCCTTCCTCTTCCTCTCTCCCACTCTTCCTCCTTTAGCAGCTTCCTTTCTTCCTCTCTTTCTCTTACTTCCAAGCATCCAGGCAGCGGGAAATGAGGTTATGATGATGATGGGGGGGAGGAGGAGGAAACATGGAAACATGGACTAGCAGGCAGCAGAAAGCCTGTTGGCCCATTACTCTCTCTCAATCCGTTTGCCACAGGAGTGGCTTGCAGGGAAGGATTAAAGCACTTGTGTACCTACTCTTGGGAACGTTCAGTTCACTCCTGTTGCAGCAAAGTGGCGATCAATGCGTTTCTTGAAGGAGTTGATGGTCTCTGCGCTAACCACTTCTGCAGGAAGGCTGTTCCAGTGGCGAACAACTCTATTCGAGAAATAACTCCTGCCGATGTCGGTATTGCATCGCATTGTTTTTCCGTTGTTTCTTGTTCTCAGGTTAGTTTGTAGAGTGAAGAGTTTGGAGTGATAAACGTTGCTGAGCTTGTTCAGGTACTTAAAGACTTGTATCATGTCTCCCCGCAGTCGTCTCTTTTCCAACGTGAAGAGGTTGAGTCGCTCGAGTCGTTCTTCATAGGGTTTCGTCCTCAGTGATGGTATCATCTTCGTGGCGCGGCGCTGTACTCTCTCAAGTAATTCAATGTCTTTCCTGTAATTAGGAGACCAGAATTGCACGGCGTATTCCAGGTGGGGCCTTACCAGCGAATTATACAAGGATAACATAACTCCCGGCGTCTTGTATTCAAAGTTCCTCGATATGAACCCAAGCATTGTATTGGCTTTCTTACAGGCGGACTTGCAGTGTTTTGTTTGTTTCAAGTCACTGCTGATGGTGACCCTGAGGTCTCTTTCCTCTGCACAACATGTAGTGGTTCGACACCCATGTGGTATATGTGTTTGCTGTTTCTGGATCCGATATGCATTACTTTACATTTGGTAGTGTTGAAGGACATCTGCCATTTTTCTGACCACCGAGTGATCTGGTCCAGGTCTCTGGATAATTTCGCAGTCTGCCGTCGTGAGGGCCTTCCCACCCACCTTTGTGTCGTCGGCAAATTTTGAAAGATTGGATTTTAATCCTAGTTCTAGGTCGTTGATATATATGATGAAAAGTATGGGTCCCAGCACTGACCCTGTGGCACTCCACTTGTGACCGGGAGCCACTGAGGCCTGTCCGTTGAGTACAACTCGTTGTTTTCTTTCAGTGAGCCAGTCTTTGATCCACGCTGTCAGATCGTCGCCTAATCCCGCCGACTTAAGTTTCTTGAGGAGTCTTTCATGTGGCACTTTGTCAAAGGCTTTCTGAAAGTCTAGATATATAACATCACTGGGGATATGATTATCCCAGTTTTCATAGATACCTTGGAAGAAGTCCAATAAATTGGTTAAGCATGAGCGCTTGTTCCTGAAACCGTGCTGAGCATCGGAAGGAGGAGAGGAAGAGAATAATAAAGGAACGACAGCTGGAAAGACTATAGCAGCAGCAACAACAACAACAACAACAACAACAACAACAACAACAACAAAAACAACAACAACCATTAAAAAAAAAAAAGAAGGACAAAGATGAAAAGAGGAGACGAAGGAGGAGAAGGAGGAAGATAATGGCAACAACAACAACAACAACAACAACAGTAATGAGGACAAGGCTGAGATCTTGCATGTGGAAGCAATAACACACACACACACACACACACACACACACACACACACACACACACACACACACACACACACAAGGACACACGCATTAGACTGAAGCTTATCCTAAAACACACGCCCTAGTTTTTTTTCTCTTTTTTATTGCAGAATACAAACTTGTGAGACTACTGGAGCTACTTCTGAAGGAGGAGGAGGAGGAGGAGGAGGAGGAGGAGGAGAAAAAGAAGAATGTCAAATGAAAGAGATAAGAAAACTTGCAATAGGAGAAGGAGGAGGAGGAGGAGGAGGAGGAGGATAAAGAGGAAAAAGAGCACCATGAAAAGAAAAATTGAGGACAAGGATGCTGAGTACGAGACACAAGAGAAATGGACTAAAGAGGAAAAATAGAGGAGAAAAGGAAAAAGAGGAAAAAGATTAAAAAGGAGGAAAAAACGAGTAAAAGATGACAAGAAACAACATGGTGAATAAAAGGAAGAAAAGAAGGTTGAATAAAAAAAGACAAAAAGAAGAAAAAAAGGAAAAAAAACGAGGAAACGGAAGAAAAAAAGGACAGAAAAGAAAAATATATGGAAAAAGAGGAAAAGAAACAGAACATAAGAAAATAAGAACGAGGAGATTGAATACAAGAAGAAAAAAGAGGAAAAGAGAGGAAAAGGGGAAAAAATGGAGACGAAAAAAGAGGAAAAGAGAGGAAAAAAGGGAAAAAAGGAGACGAGAAAAAGAGGAAAAGAGAGGAAAAAGGGAAAAAATGAAGACGAAAAAAAGAGGAAAGGAGAGGAAAAGGGAAAAAATGGAGACGAAAATAGAGGACAAAAGAGGAAAAGGGGAAAAATGGAGACGAAAAAAAGAGGAAAAGAGAGGAAAAGGGAAAAATGGAGACGAAAAAAGAGGAAAAAAGAGGAAAAAGGGCAAATGGAGACGAAAAGAAAGAGGAAAAGAGAGGAAAAGGGGAAAATGGAGACGAAAAAAAGAGGAAAAGAGAGGAAAAGGGGAAAATGGAGACGAAAAAGAGGAAAAAAGAGGAAAAAGGGAAAATGGAGACAAAAAAAGAGGAAAAGAGAGGAAAAGGGGAAAATGGAGACTTAAAAAGAGGAAAAGAGAGGAAAAAGGGGAAAATGGAGACGAAAAAAAAGAGGAAAAGAGAGGAAAAAGGGGAAAAATGGAGACGAAAAAAACGAAAAAAATGAGGAACTGGAACAAGAACATGAATAAGAAAAGAAAAAAGGAGAACGAGGAAAGTTAATAAAAGAATAAAAAAGTAAAAGAATCGTGGATGAATAACATAGTGAACCAAAAATAAACTAACCATAAGAAACGGATGATCGAGTTGGAAAAAGAAGAAAAAAATATTACTACCATGAGAAACGGATCGAGTTGTAAAAAAAGAAGAAAAAAAATACCTAAGACGATGATGGGGAAAAAAGTGAGGTAAAATAAGGTTCAAACAGCATCATTACTTTCCTTGCGAGTCTTACCTGGAACTCCGCCTCCAGGTAAGACTCCCCTCATTACCAATCAGCCCGGTATTCACTCACCTGGGGCATTTTGCAGGTGATTGAGGGTAAATGCATACATCCCCCTCCCCCTCCCACGCACACACACACACACACACACACACACACACACACACACACACACACACGCTCCTATCTTTCCAGTCCTCCACCTACATCCACTTACATACCCAAAGACATATATCTGTCCACCCACCCACCACACATACACACACACACACACACACACACACACACACACACACACACACACACACACACACACACACACACTTATTCTTGTTTTTGTTTTTCTTCTTCTTTTTCTTCTTCTTTTTTTTTTCTTCTTCTTCTTCTTCTTCTTCTTCTTCTTCCTGTTCCTCTTCTTTCAATGCCTCCTTTTACTCCTCATCAATCCTCCCACCCACACACACACACACACACACACACACACACACACACACACACACACACACACTTCTTGTTTATTTTTTCTTCTTGTTCTTGTTTTTCTTCCTATTCCTCTTCCTTTAGTGAGTTCTTTTCCTCCTCCTTCTCTTTACTTTTCTTGTCCTGTTTTTTTTTCTTGTCTCATTTCTCCTTGATCTTTTCTCTTCCTATTTCCTTCCTTTCCTTTCTTTATTCCGCTTCATTTCCTTTCTTTAACCTCCTCCTCCTCCTCCTTCTCTTCCTCTCCTCCTCCTCCTCCTACTGCTTCCTTTCTCTTTCATCCACGTCCCCACCACACCTTCCGCCCACCCCATATCAACCCCTCCCCCCCCCCACACACACAGCTACCCCCATCCTCCCTCATACACCTTCCCCAACCTCTTTTCGTGCTAGACAGGTTTGAGACAAGTATCGACACAGCAAGTCCAAACACACCGCCCATCGACAAGCAAGAAAAATCGAACAAAAAAAGATTACTGAAGCATACTAAAAATTTCTCGTTAAAAGATAATTAAAAAAGAGAAAACACCAAAACAAAGCAAGAAAAAATAAAAATAAAAATTGAAACGAAAAACTACCAATCCCTCCTTAAAAAAAAAAACGTAAAATAACAAAGGAAACCACTAACTAAGCCTCCCAAAACTCTACCAACGGAGCCTCACATACTCATACACTCACCTCGGCCTCAGCGTGTTAGGTCTGCAGAAGCGGCCTCGCCAAGGGATCTGGAGGGGGAGATAACCACGCCGCGTTAGCCACAGGGAGGGAGGAATAAATTAATAAGTATTCATGGGAAATATTTATACATGAAGCGGTGAATAATATGAGCAACACGTGAGGCCGATAAGAGGATGGGATGATACAGCAGGAATAATAAGAACAACAAAGAAGCGAGAAGAAAAATGAGAAATGAGATAAAATAAACTGATGAGGATGAGGAAGGAGGAGGAGGAGGAAAAGAAGGCACTGAAAGAAGAAGAAGAAGAAGAAGAAGAAAAAGAAATAAAAATAATAATAATAATAATAATGATAATAATAATAATAATAATAATAAGAAGAAGAAGAAGAAGAAGAAAAAGAAAAACAACAACAACAGCAACAACAACAACAACAACAACAACAACAACAACAACGACAACACAGCAATAAACAATAAATAACAGAGCGATAAGAAAAGAAATATGACTAACAAAAAAAAAGGTGGGGATTTTTTTTTTTTCGTAATCTGTCCCTCTTTGTTTTATTCTCTCTCTCTCTCTCTCTCTCTCTCTCTCTCTCTCTCTCTCTCTCTCTCTCTCTCTCTCTCTCTCTCTCTCTCTCTCTCTCTCTCTCTGTTCACCAGACGCTCCTTCCTCTAATAAATCGTACTGTTATGTCATGAAGCACCGAGGGAGAGTTTTTTCCATGTCGGATCCGCAGTCGGGGTCCACTCAGCCACCATCCTAGAACCGATAAAGTCGGTTTGTCGGCACAAACTCAAAATTAACTTTACACTCATCTAGACTTCTCTTGAAGTCTGACAGTTTTCCTGCAGGGCCCGAGGGCAGAGAGGGAAGCCGTGGGCCCCCTCACGACTGAGCGGAGGTTACCGGGGGCTCCGGTCCCCTCACGGCCGAGGCGAAGTTACCGGGGGGCCTCTCTCTCTCTCTCTCTCTCTCTCTCTCTCTCTCTCTCTCTCTCTCTCTCTCTCTCTCTCTCTCTCTCTCTCTCTCTCTCTCTCTCTCTCTCTCTGTTGATTTATTTCGCTTTGCTATAATTTTTCTCTTTTTTTCTGTCATTATTTATTCTTTCCAAACCCCCATGAGGAGATCAGTAACAACAACAACAACAACATCTACAACTACAGAAACAACATCATCATCATCATCAACAACAACAACAACAACAACAACCTCTCCTCCTCTCCTCCTTCCTCCTCTCCCTTCCTTTGTTTCATTTGTAACCATCCAGAGTCTCTTCACAATGACATCCGTGTTTCAAAGTTTAGTTTAGTTTCGTCCAGTCAACGGAACTTTCGACGCAAACATTTTTCTTTCTCTTCCTGTCTCTCTCCTCCTCCACTTCGCTACTTCCTCCTCCTCTTCTTCTTCTCCTCCTCCTCTTCCGCCTCTTTTTCTTCCTTCTCTCAAGCTGAAGAAACACAAATATTCTTTACTCGTCTGCAACCTCAACTTCATCTCCCTCCTCTTCCTCTTTCACCTCCTCCTCCTCCTCCTCCTCCTCCTCTTCCTCCTACCAAGCTAAAGAAACACAAGCATTCTTTTTTCACTGACAACCTTCTCCTCCTCCTCCTCCTCCTCTTCCTCTTTATTTTACCCTTCTCTATTCTTCTTTACTCTCTTCTCCTCTCCCTCCGTCTTCTACCCCTTTCCTCTACTCACCTTTCTTTTCTTCCTCTTCCTTCTTTAACTCCTCCTTTAATCTCCTTTCTTTTCTTTTCTTAATTTCCCTCCCTCTTTTACCCCTTCTCTTTTACTCTCTCCTCCACTCTTCCCCTCCTTCACCTTTTACCCCTCCTCCTCCGCCTTCTCCAGAGCTTATCTTAATTCCTGTAATTCTGGAAATCTATCACAACGTCGGTCACGAGTAATTCCTTAAGGCCGCTCCAGCAATCCTCTCATCCGTTCCTTCTTTCATATGTCCTTCATCGTAAGAAAGAAAGTTCTCTAATGGACGCTTCTCGGCGCTTCTCTTCATGTTATCTACGGCTTCTGGTGGTACAAGTTTGCTCGTTACAATGTGTCATCTTTCTCCTTTTTACCTGAGTCCCCGATGAAACTTTGATTGCCTTAATGTGAGAAAACTGAGGAGAAGGAAGGAAGGAAGAGAGACTGACAAAAGGGAAAGAAGAAAGAGAAAAAAATAATGAAACGAAAAACAGAAAGAAGGAAGGAAAGAAGAGACTGACAAAAAGGAAAGAAGAAAGAGAAAAAATAATGAAACGAAGAATAGAAAGGAAGGAAGGAAGGAAGAGAAAAGAAGAAAGAAAAAGAGAAAAGAGAAAAAAAAAAAAAAAGGAAAGAAAAAGAAAAGAGGAAGAAAGAAGAAAGGAAAAAAAAGAAAAGAAAAATAGAAAAAGAAGAAAAGAAGAAAGAAAGAAAGAAAGAAAAAAAAAGAAAGGAGAAAGGAAAAGAAAGAAGAGGAAAGAGACAAGAAAAGAAGAAAGGAATATCGTTTGTTCTTCAAGGGTGAGGGAGGGAGAGCTTCTGGTGATGTCTTGCCTGACCGCCCTACATGATGACGCTGGTAATGAGTTATAATGATGATGATTATGATGATGATGAGTTACGATGATGATGGTAAGGGGAGTTTCGTGCAGGAATAAATCATTACTCAAATATTTTCTTTTCCACTACCAGAAGAAAAAAAGTGAAACAGAAGCCTCATTAAAAACACACATTCGTTTCTTTTAATTATTTTCTTTTATTCTGGGGATAATATTCGAAAGTTTATATTGACGCAAAACAGAACGCGACATTTCATTATCAAGGAACGTTAAATCAAGTATTCTTTTCCTAGTTTTAAAAGATGTTACTGTCATTAGAATCACAATCTTCACATTCCTCGCCCTTTTAAGATACAATTTCAATCTCCATATTCTTCGCCTTCCTTCTCCTTTTCATATAACATTGAATAGAGTTGAAAGTCATTGTCCCGTTCAGTTGACTAGTAGACTGGCCAGTGTTGATGATAACGATAACTATTATATCTTGTTATCATTCTTATCATCTTCAATTTCTTATTATTTTCGCTCTTTTTTTTACATTGTTTCCTCTGGTGAAGATTACACGATTACATTTCCCCGTATGTGCGTAAGTTCGTATGTTCATTGCTCCTAAGTTTGTATGTTCGTAAGTTCGTATGTTCTTATGTTCTACTGCATCTAAGTTCGCAAGATTCTAAAGTTCGTAAGATTCTAAACTTCGTAAGATTCTAAACTTAGCAAGATTCTAGAGTTTGTAAGAATCTAAACTTTGTAAGATTCTAGAGTTAGTAGGATTCTAAACTTCATAAGATTCTAAACTTCGTAATATTCTAAAGTTCGTAATATTCAAAAGTTCGTAAGATTCTAAAGTTCGTAAGATTCTAAAGCTCGTAAGATTCTAAAGTTCGTAAGATCCTAAGCTTCGTAAGATTCTAAACTTCGTAAGATTCTAAAGTTCGTAATATTCTAAAGTTCGTAAGATCCTAAGCTTCGTAAGATTCTAAACTTCGTAAGATTCTAAAGTTCGTAATATTCTAAAGTTCGTAAGATTCTAAAGCTCGTAAGATTCTAAAGTTCGTAAGATCCTAAGCTTCGTAAGATTCTAAACTTCGTAAGATTCTTAAGTTCGTAATATTCTAAAGTTCGTAAGATTCTAAAGTTTGTAAGATTCTAAAGTTCGTAAGATTCTTAAGTTCGTAATATTCTAAAGTTCGTAAGATTCTAAAGTTTGTAAGATTCTAAACTTCGTAAGATTCTTAAGTTCGTAAGATTCTAAACTTCGTAAGATTCTAAAGTTTCGTAAGATTCTAAATTTCATAAGATTCCAAAGTTCGCATGTTCGTATGTTCACTGCACGCCCCCAACACGCCCCCAGCCCACCCTTCAGCACGCCCCCCCCCCCTACCCCCCCTGCACGCCTGTTGCTTACGTGCCCGGCGAAGGCGAGAAAGGAAAATAAGTCTTCGAAATTCCCTGATCGTTCCGCTGCCGCTCCCCCTTACACTCCCTCCCCTCGCCTCCTCCGTCTCCCTTTCTTCCGCTCTCTTTCACCTCTCCTTGACCCTCCACACACCTCTTGCTCCGCACTTTTACTCCTTATCCTCCATCTCTCCTCCTCCTCTTGTTCTGCCCGTCTCTCTTTCCTTCCCTCTTTCTCTCTTAAATCTTTTCCTCTTCAGCCTCTGTTTTCTCTTGTTTTGTTCCTCTCTCTCTCTCTATCTCTCTCTCTCTCTCTCTCTCTCTCTCTCTCTCTCTCTCTCTCTCTCTCTCTCTCTCTCTCTCTCTCTCTCTCTCTCTCTCTCTCTCTCTCTCTCTCTCTCTCTCTCGGTTTACCCTTTCCCTAATCCTACTGTCATTCTTAATTTCTCTCATCATATTTTGGTCCTCCGCTAACTCCTCCTCCTTTTCTTTCTCTTCCAGCTGAAACTCTCGTCGTCCTCATCCAATTTCTCCGTATACTTTCCCTTCACCCCCATTTCCTCCTCCTTTTCTCTTCTTTCTGTTACTCTTCCTTCTCAGCATCTCCCTCCCTTCACTCTCCCGTCTCCTCTTCTACTTCCTCAGACTCCATCACTGCATCCAACACCTCCACCATTCCTTTTCCTCCTTCTCTTCTATACTTTCATCCACTCCCTTCTGTATCTCCACTTCCACTTCCACTTACATCCTTGTATTTCTTCTCCTGTCCTCCCCTTCAACTCCGCTTCGCCGAACTACTCTTCTTCCTTCTCTTCCAACCTTCATTCATTTCTACCTTCCCCTTCCTCTTCCTTCACCTCCACTAGCTCCTTTCCTTTTCTCCTCCTCTCCTCCTTCCGTCCTGTCCTTCTTCTCCACTTCCTTCTTCTCATACCTCTTTCATCCATTCCTTCCTTCCCTTTCCTCTTCCTTCACCTCCACTAACATTCTTCCTTTTCTCCTCCTCTCCTCCTTCTCTCCTTTCCTTCTTCTCCACTTCCTTCTTCTCTTACCTCTTTCATCCATTCCTTCCTTTTCCTCTTCCTTCACCTCCACTCTTCCTCCTCCTCCTCCTCCTCCTCCTCCTCCTCCTTCTCTCCTTTCCTTCTCCTCCACTTCACCTCAGAGCCTCGAGAAATGGTTAAAGCTGAAGAATAACCGCAAGAGGAGGAGGAGGAGGAGGAGGAAGAGGAAACACAAGTACACCGCTCCAGTTCGGTCCCGGCGGAGGTGCTGGAGTGATGGATTAACCCTTCGTCGCCTCGTCTCCGGGCAAGGGTTCGAGTCCCCGCCTGGTTGGGGTTGGACTTTCCGCTTGACAGTGAAGATTGGTTGCTCTCTCTCTCTCTCTCTCTCTCTCTCTCTCTCTCTCTCTCTCTCTCTCTCTCTCTCTCTCTCTCTCTCTCTCTCTCTCTCTCTCTCTCTCTGAATGGTTGGTTTAGCGGTAATGACAATCGGGTCTGTATTTCTCATGTTCTTTCTTTCTTCCTCTCTTTTCTTACCTAACTCTTTTCCTCTTAATCCGCACCTCTTCATCCTCTTTCTATTCCTCTTTAGTCCTCCTTTTTTTCCTTCTCTCCTTCTGTCTATCTGTTTCCTTTCTCTGTTAAAATCGGGTCTGTATTTCTCTTGGTTATTCTTTCTTCCCCTTTTCTTATCTAACTCTTTTTCTCCTAATTCCCACCTCTTTATCCTTCCTCTTTTCCTCTTTATTCCTCCTTTTACTCCTTCTGGCCTTCTGACTATCTGTTTCCTTTCTCTGTTAAAATCTGTCTTCCTGGTAAACACTGACACACGTTCCTGTTTTTCTCTTAGTTTGTCTGTCTGTCTGTCTGTGTCTGTCCTTCTGTTTGTCTGTCTCTGTCTTCCTGGCTCTGTCTTCCTGTCTGTCTGTCTGTTTCTCTCTGTTTCCCTCTGTCTTTCTTTCTGTTTGTCAAATTAAGGATGAACAAGGAAACACGAAGATAAGGTGACTTGCTTAAAATTGAGGGCCTGTTTATAATCATCTGTTTTCTCTGTGTTTTTTTCCGTCTCTTTCTCTCTCTCTGTCTGTCTGTTCAAGGATACATAGGGATAGGAGACTACAAGTGACCCATTTTAGAGGACTAGCGACTTGTCTTTTTATTTTTATGTCTCTTTTTTTGTGTCTTTCTGTCGTTAGCTTTGTCTTAGTCTGTGTTTTGTCTGTCTGCTTGTCTTTTCCTTCACCTGTACGTCCACTATAACGCCCCTCCTTTTCTCTCCACCTTCTGTTCTTCCCTTCTCAACTTTCTCCTTCTCTTCCAACTCTCATATCTTCCTTTCTTTTTCCTCCTTCTCTTGTCCTTCCCTTCTCAACTCCCTCCTTCTCTTCCAACTCCCATCCATTCCTTCCTTTTCTCTCCTTCTCCTGTTCATCCTTTCTCAACTTCCTCCTCCTCCTTCAACTCCCATCCATTCCTTCCTTTTCTCTCCTTCTCCTGTTCTTCCTTTCTCAACTTCCTCCTCCTTCAACTCCCATCCATTCCTTCCTTTTCTGTCCTTCTCCTGTCCTTCCCTTCTCAACTTCCTCCTCCTCCTTCAACTCCCATCCATTCCTTCCTTTTCTCTCCTTCTCCTGTTCATCCCTTCTCAACTTCCTCCTCCTCTTCCAACTCCCATCCATTCCTTCCTTTTCTCTCCTTCTCCTGTTCTTCCTTTCTCAACTTCCTCCTCCTCTTCCAACTCCCATCCATTCCTTCCTTTTCTCTCCTTCTCCTGTTCATCCCTTCTCAACTTCCTCCTCCTCTTCCAACTCCCATCCATTCCTTCCTCTTCTCTCTGTCTCTGTATCGCTATCTCTCTAACTATCTATCTCTTTCTTTTTTTTTCTCTCTCACTGAAAAAAAATACACGACTCATTTCGGAAGCAGCAACAACTCTCAACACGACCAAAGACTTAGCTTGAAATCCGGTAAAGAAAAGTAAAGAAAAGAAACAAAATTACCTCACTGCTTCCTCCTTCACCGAGACCGAGTTAGCCTCCTCCTCCTCCTCCTCCTCCTCCTCCAAAAAAAGAGTAAGAGAAAAAAAAAAACCTTGACCCACAATTTTACTCATTCGTGTCTTGCTCATAACTCAATTACTGTCCGCCTCCTCCTTACTCTTCCTCCTCCTCCTCCTCCTCCTCCTCCTTCTTCTTTTGCACTTCGAATGACCACTGCAACCACCACCACCACCAGGCAACCACTTCACACGAAAGAAAACGGGAGTATGGGTCACCTAAGGAAGGAAGATGGAGGTAAAGGAGGTAGTGGAAGGAGAGGAAGGAGGAGAGGAAGGAGGGAGGGAGGGTAGAAAGGGCGGGAGGGAAGGAGGGAGGGAGGAGCTTTGTAGGGAAGTGAAGGTAATGCGTCCAGGGAGGGTCAAGTGTTAGTGGACCACGAAAATATTAGGCGAAGGAGGAGGAGGAAGAGGAGGAGGAGGAGGAGGAGGAGGAGGAGGAGGAGGAGGAGGAGAAATATGAAAGGCAGAAGGACGTAATGTAATTGATATTTGCGAGGAAGACGTGGCAAGAAGAAGAAGAAGAAGAAGAAGAAGAAGAAGAAGAAGAAGAAGAAGAAAAGAGAAGAAGGAAAGAGAAGAAGAAGAAGAAGAAGAAAAAGAAAAGAAAAAGAAAAGAAAAAGAAAAAAGAATAACAACAACAACAACAACAACAACAACAACAACAAGACAAAAAAAGAAAAAAAAAGAGAGAAAAAAGTAACAAAGAAAGGAAACAAGAATAAAAAAAAAGAAAGTAAAAGAAAGAAAGAAGGAGAGGAAGGAAAAAAATAAAGAAAAAGGTGTTTACAAAGATCGAGAGAGAGAGAGAGAGAGAGAGAGAGCGGCGGCACCTGTCTGGTCTTAAAGGAAACCTCGATATGGCGTCACTTCCACACGCTGTTATCATCCACCACGTCCGGTCCACCACCACCACCACCACCACCACCACTTACACAACCCTTAATAACACTTTTACCTCCACAATCACAGTTTTCGTCTCAATTATATTACCATTACCTTCATTTTCTTCATATTCCTCCTTCACCTTCATCTACATCTTCACCTCCACCATCACCACCACCTCCACCTACATCATCACCTTTTACACCTTCCTTTAGTCCCACCTCTACAGTCATTATGTATGGTCGTGATATACAGAATGTTAACTTGGTGGCTGCGGGGATCATGTTTCTTAAAGGCCCCTTCCTCTAAACGAGAAAAACGAGAAAAAATCATCACTCACACAAAGCATTTCATAATATATATCAACGCATTTGTGATCATCTATTTTTGGGGGTTTATATCACGGAAAAAATTTGGCCCGTCGCTGGTACACGGTAAAGCCACAAATTTGCCCCGTCGCTGCAACCTGGTTAAAAGTGGAAAACATTTGGGTCACATCATATCGTCTCGTGGAAGTCTAGTGAACTTTGAACTTGTGACCAGGGACGCGAAGGTGAGGATCAGTGTCATCATTAAAGCTGACCCCTCCCCTCCCCCACACACCCCACCCCACGTTTTCCCCTTTTCCCCCCACCCCCACGCCCCAAACGGCAATCCCTCCTCCTCCTCCCCCTCTACGAATGGGGTGAATGGGGTTGGGGGTTAACCAGTTTTGTTCAACATCGTGGCAATCAAAATTAGCGTTATTTACACTCTCTCTCTCTCTCTCTCTCTCTCTCTCTCTCTCTCTCTCTCTCTCTCTCTCTCTCTCTCTCTCTCTCTCTCTCTCTCTCTCTCTCTCTCTCTCTCTCTCTCTCTCTCTCTCTCTCTCTCTCTCTCTCTCTCTCTCTCTCTCTCTCTCTCTCTCTCTCTCTCTCTCTCTCTCTCTCTCTCTCTCTCGAATGTAAACTCTTCGGTATTTAAGTATCATGATTTATTTTACCTAAGCAGAAATTTTTTAATAACAAAGACACATTGCATGGAAGGCGATGAAACTTGGCAGACCTGTGTGATGAGGGAACTCTTAAATATTTCTGAGGGCCAGATGGACTGTTATTTAACTTATGATGCAAGACGCGAGCTGCTTGATGACACGTACATTTTAGTGAGAGTGAGTCTTATACTATGTCCTTTTTAGTTTACTTTTATATTTTATCTGGCTATTAGTCTTTAAATTTTAAGTGTTTTAATATCTGTTTTATAATCTAATGTCCCCAAAACTGTACCTATTACGAATAAAAAAATATTATTATTATTATTATTATTATTATTATTATTATTATTATTATTATTATTATTATTATTATTATTATTATATTCGTCTTCATTTTAATCATTGCTTTTATCTTCATCTTCTTCCTCCTTTTTCTCTACTTTCGTCTCCTCCTCCTCCTCCTCCTCCTCCTCCTCCTCCTCCTCCTAATTCTTCTCCTCAAACACTTATCCTTCTCCTCTCTATCATCTTCCATAACCACCTCTTCTCTTTCTTCCTCTTCCACAATCACTCCTCCTTTTTCTTTCTCCCCTTTCCTTTGTTCCTATTCCTTTCTCCACTTCTTCCATAAATACTTCTCCTCTTCCTCTTCTCCCTCTCCCCCTTCCACAATCACTCCTTCTTTTCCTTTCTATCCTTCTCCTCCTTTTGTTCTTATTCCTTTTTCCTTTTCCACTGTCACTTAAATAATTTCTACTTTATCCCACTTCCACGTTTATCATAATTCTCTCTCTCTCTCTCTCTCTCTCTCTCTCTCTCTCTCTCTCTCTCTCTCTCTCTCTCTCTCTCTCTCTCTCTCTCTCATTACATAACCTCCATCATTATCTCACTCTCTCCCATTATCCCTATCTTCTCCCTTATTCCCGTTCCCATTATCTATCTACGTAACCTCTGTACCTTCCTTTCCATCACCACCACCATCATCATCACCATCATCATCATCAACACCTCCATCTTCATTTTTATAACCTTCACCCATCACCGCTTTCATATTCAGTGGCATCATCATCTTCATCTCCCTTTTTCATCACCATCATCACCACCACCACCACCATCTTCATCACCCACCACCACAGTTCTCTTTTTCATCGTCATCACCTCTATTTGCCATATTCATCACCATCTCTTCTATCTTCATTTTCGTTCAGTATCACCACCACCATCATCACCAACTTCATCACCACCACCACCACCACCACCGCAGCTCTCCTCATCACCCTCATCACCTCCTTTCAACTCGTTCATCACCTCTTCCATCTCAGTTTTCATTCATCACCACCACCACTAACACCACCATCACCACCACCACTAACACCACCATCACCACCACCATCATCACCTTTCATTATCATTCATCACCTCCCAGCACCAACCACCACCACAACCCCCTCCACTTTACTACCTTCCACTCTGACACTCCACTTCCACTAACACTCCACAACGCGTCACTTCACTCTTCCTCATTCCATTTGTCAGACTGGATTATCGGATTTACGCTTTTTCCTCTTCTTCCTCTTCCTCTTATTTCTTTCTATTGCTCATTTTTCCTTCATTTTCTTGTTTTCTCTTTCATTCTTGCGTTTTTTATCATTCCTCTTTTCGCATTTTATTTCCTGCTTTGAATTATCGCCTTTATGCTTTATCTTCCTCTTCCTCTTCCTCTTCTTTTCATTACATCTCTTTATGCATTTTCTCGCTTCCTCTTCCATTGCTGTGTTCCTCTTATTCCTCTTTTATCATTCTATTTGTCTGTGCTCTTCCTCCGCCTCCTCCTCTTCTGTTTACGACCACTAATTTCCCTTTTCTTCCTTCCTTCCTTCCTTTCATTGCTGTTTCCGTTATTCCTCTTTTCTCCTTCTATTCGTTGGCTTGAATTATTACCATCTTTATGCATCCCAATTTCAATGTTTTTTTTTCCTCTTTCTCTTCTTCTTTCTACGATTTCTCATTTTTTATTATCTTGTTTCCTTCTTTTATTGCTCTGTTTCCTGTTATTCCTTCTTTCCTCATTCCATTTGTCACACTGAATTATCCTGTTTATGCTTTATCTCCTCTTTCTCTTCGTCTTTTTTCTACGAGTCCTCTTTTTCATTTTCTTGTTTCCTTCTTCCATTGCTCTTTTCCCTGTTATTCCTTCTTTCCTCATTCCATTTGTCACACTGAATTATCCTGTTTATGCTTTATCTCCTCTTTCTCTTCGTCTTTTTTCTACGAGTCCTCTTTTTCATTTTCTTGTTTCCTTCTTCCATTGCTCTTTTCCCTGTTATTCCTTCTTTCCTCATTCCATTTGTCACACTGAATTATCCTGTTTATGCTTTACCTCCTCTTCCTCTTCCTCTTCTTTCTATGACTCCTCTTTTTCATTTTCTCTCTTCCTTCTTCCATTGCTCTGTTTCCTGTTATTCCTCCTTCCTCATTCCATTTGTCGCACTGAATTGTCGCTGATATGCACCTCAACTATTATGCTTCTCCTCCTCCTCCTCCTCCTCCTCCTTCTCCGCTTCTTCATCCTCCTCCTTCTCCTTCGCCATTTTCCTCCTTTTTATTCAATCATATCACACTCGTTGGTCTTTTTTTTTCTCGCATCATTAAATTCGATCATGTCTCTCTTGCTCCTCCTCCTCCTCTCCTCCTCCTCCTCCTCCTCCTTCTCCTCCTTCCCCGCTTCTTCCTCCTCCTCCTTTTCTTTCGCAATTTTCCTCCTTTTTATTCAATCATATCACAATCGTTGCTCTTTTTTACTCATATCATTAAACTTAATCCTACTAAATTCTTAAACTCGATCATGACTCTCTTGCTCCACCTCCTCCTTCTCCTCTTCTTCTTCTTCATCGTCTTCCTCCTCCTCCTTCTCCTCCTGTTCCGTCTCCCTCTTACCCTTTTTTTCCATTCGTCTTTCATTTGTTTTTGTGTATCAAGTAACATTTTCGATTTTACACTTTTACTTACTTGAGGGATTTTTGTTCCCATACGACACATCAACTTTTAGCCTCCTCCTCCTCCTTCTCTTCTTCTTCTTCTTCTTCTTCTTCTTCTTCTTCTTCTTCTTCTTCTTCTTCTTCTTCTTCTTCTTCTTCTTCCTCCTCCTCCTTTACCGATTACTTTTCTTCCTATCCACAGTCGTCCTTCTCCATCCCTTATCTTTCCTACCATCCCAACAATCACCTCTTCCTCTTATCGCTCTTCCTCATCCATAGTCACTCATCCTTCGACTCCTCTCCTCCTACCTTTCCACAAACAATCCTCCTCCCCCTCCTCGTCGTCCTTCTCCATCCCTTATCTTTCCTACCATCCCAACAGTCACCTCTTCCTCTTATCGCTCTTCCTCATCCATAGTCACTCATCCTTCGACTCCTCTCCTCTTACCTTTCCACAAACACCCCTCCTCCTCCTCCTCCTCCTCCTCTTCCTCCTCCTCCTCCTTCATCACCCGCCGCGCCCCTCCCCTCATCGCCCTATATAATCTGACGGGAGGGAAACTTTAACCTGATGATCGCCTCCTTTTTCTGCCACTCCATTTCCGACTAGAAGGGACGGCAAGGAGGAGGAGGAGGAGAAGGAAAAAGGAAGGAAGAGGAGAAAGTTATAATAAGCCTTTTCTCTTACCTCTTAGCCTTTCTGTATCACACATATAATACTTTCCTTCCCGTCTTCCCCCTCCGCTAAAATTCTTACACTCAGATACGCCATGAAAAGTCAATCATTTTTTTTAATACATTTTCTTTCTCTTTTCTTTTCCGCACGGTTAATACTACATCTCTCTGTCTTAAAATAGGCGTGACATTGACCTTGGAGTGTATAATGGAAGTGAATGAATCGTAAAAAGAAAGTAATGGAGGTTTTTAGGTTGGATTAAAAGAGGGGGATTTTCAAGGGGAGGGAGCTATCATTTTTATTTTTGCATTCTTAATCTTTGTGTTGAAGGTTTTATGCTTGTGTGTGTGTGTGTGTGTGTGTGTGTGTGTGTGTGTGTGTGTGTGTGTGTGTGTGTGTGTGTGTGTGTTTCAAGGTCGCTCTCGAATTTATGGGTCCAAAAATGAGGACAGTGAGAATAGGTGAATGAATGAATGAAGGAAGGAAGGAATAAGTGAAAGGATGAAGAAAGGAATGAAGAAGAAAAGAAAAGCAAGGTTGAGTGAAACTTTTACACGCTTCACTTTTTTTTTCATTTTTTTTCTTTTTTTTTTGGTCTAGCTTTTACTTTTTTTCTGGTTTATTTATTTTTCTTTTTTTTTTGGTCTTTTTGCAACTTCCCTTTCTTTCTTCCTGTCTTTCTTTCCTGTCTCCTCTCCCTCCTTTCTTTATTCCTTCCTTTCCTCTTTAATTTTCTTCTGTTCTCGTTCTTTACCTTCTTTCTTTCTTTTTGTCTTTTCTCACCTTCTTCAATCTTTTATTCCTTCCTTTCTTCTCCTTTCCTTTCCTTCCTTCCTCCATTCTTTACTTCTTTCTTTCTTTCTTTATTTATTTATTTCCTCTTTTCCTCTCTTCCTTTCTCCTGCCTCTCATTTCTTTCTTTTTCCTTCCATCATTCCTCCTCCTCCTCCTCCTTCTCTTCCTCCATTATCACCTCAATCATCATTAGCACAACCATCATTGCAATTTCCAAAACCATTATTCTTTTTTTCTGTTATTCCTTCTTCTTCATCTTATTATTATTATTATTATTCTGCTTCTTCTTCTTTTTCTTCTTCTGCTTCTTTTTCTTTTTTTTCTGCTTCGTCCTTCCTAAGTTTTTGCACTATCTTACCTCGTAAATCTTCTTCTTCCTCCTCCTCCTCCTCCTCCTCCTCCTCCTCTTCCACCCCACCTCCTCCTCCTACTCCACTATCTCCGCATTCTTTCTCCATTTCTTTTTCTCTCCCTCTCTCCTCTTTTACGCTCACTATCTCTTCTATTCCTCCTTTCACCATCCATTTCACTATCAGCCCCTCCTCCTCCTCCTCCTCCTCCTCCTCCTCCTCCTCCTCCTCCTTCTTCGAATAATCATCTATCTCTTTCCTCTCGTTTCTTCCTCTTCCTTCTTCTCCTCCTTCCTCTGTTTTCTTTTATTTTTTCCGCATTTATCTTCCTCTCTTTTTCTTCTCTTTCCTTGAACATCCTTTCTGTCTACCGCTGTCTTCTCTTCCTCTTCCTTTTCTTTTTCTTTTTTCTTCCTCCTGTTGCTCTTTCTCAGTTTTTCCTCCATTTACTTTTCCTTACTTTTTTCTTTTCTTTTTCCTGGTTCGCTTTTATTTATTTTTTTTTTTTTATTTATTTATTGCTGCATTTTCTTCTCCTTCTTCTTCTTCTTCTTCTTCTCCTTCCCTGGTTCGCTTCTATTTTTATTTATTTATTTATTGCTACATTTTCTTCGTCCCCTTAATCTTCTTCTTCTTCTTCTTCTTCTTCTTCCATTATCTCCTCTCCGCTTTCTCTTTATTTCTCGTTCCTTCTTTTTTTACTTCTACTGTTTACTCTTCCTCTTCTTCTTCTTCTTGTTCCTCTTCTTCTGTTTCTTCCACTATATTCTCCTTCTCACCTCCTCTTCCTCGATTTTTCCATTCTCTTCTCTTCTATGATTTTTCTTCTTTCACCATCCGTTTCATTATTCTTTATTCCCTTCACCATCTTCACCATCTTTTGCTTCCTCTATTCCTTCCTTATTTCTCTTCTGCTCCCCTTTACTTACTTATCTTTTGCTTCATTGTTCCTGATATATTTTACTCTCTCCTAATTCTCGTTTACTCCACCTGCTTCTCATTCCTTTTTTTACATTATCTTCTTCCCCTCTTCTCCTGTTCCTTCTGTTCTTCCTTTATTTCTTACATTGTCTCCTTTTCCTCATTATGTCTTATTCCCTCTTTCTCTCCTCTACGTCTTTCACTACTTCCTCCTCCTCTTTATATCTCCCGTTTCTCTTATTCTTCTTTTATTATCCTTTTTTCCTCTCTTTTGTTTCTCTTATTATCATCCTGTTCTCATGCTCCCCCTATTTGTTTCTTTATTTCTTCCACTAGCTTTTATTCCTTCATCGCTAACCAGTTTCTCCTTCTTCTTCTTCTTCTTCTTCTTCTTCTTCTTCTTCTTCTTCTTCTTCTTCTTCTTCTTCTTCTTCTTTTCACTATCTTTTCTTCTTCTTATCTTACTCACCCACTTTCTTTTCTGTTTCCTTTCAATTCTTCCTTCTTTTCTCCTTACTCTCCCTTCCTTCCCTCCCTCTTGTCTCTCTTATTCCTCCTTCATATTATTTTACATTATCTACTTTTTTCTCTCACTTCTGTTCTTCCTCTATTCCTCCTTCATTTCTTTCTTCCTACTCCTGCTTTTCCTCTATTTCTCCTTCCCCTCTTTCTATCTACTCCTGTTTTTCCTCTGTTTCTCCTTCCCCTCTTTCTATCTACTCCTGTTCTTTCTCTATTTCTCCTTCCTCTCTTTCTTCCTACTCCTGTTTTTCCTCTATTTCTCCTTCCCCTCTTTCTATCTACTCCTGTTTTTCCTCTGTTTCTCCTTCCCCTCTTTCTATCTACTCCTGTTCTTTCTCTATTTCTCCTTCCTCTCTTTCTTCTTACTCCTGGTCTTCCTCTATTTCTCTTTCCCCTCTTTCTTCCTACTCCTGGTCTTCCTCTATTCCTCCTTCCCCTCTTTCTATCTACTCCTGTTCTTTCTCTATTTCTCCTTCCCCTCTTTCTTCCTACTCCTGGTCTTCCTCTATTTCTTTCATTATCTCCCTTTCCTCCTTATCTCTTACTTTGGCTTCCTCTTCACGTCTTTCATTGCCACCTCCTTTTCCCCATCCTCTTCCCGTCCCTCCCTCCGCGCCGTCGTTTCCTGGTACGCGTTGCAAGCCCTTTAGTGTCCAGTGTTGGCGTGTGAATACCGTGAAGACTCTTGGGACGAGCCTCTTGTTACCAGCCTGCCTGTTGGTATGTAAGACTGGCTGGCTGGTTGGTTGTATGTCTGGCTGGTTGAGTGGTTGGGTGTTGGTTGGCTGGTATGGTTGTGCGTCTGTGTATCTGTTTGTGTGTTGGTCTGGCTGGGTTACAAGTGCTTAGGTCTGGCAAATGTTTCTTCCTTTTCTCCTTTTTTGCCATCAAGACCACGAATGCTACTGTTGCTATCATTATTTCTTCTGCTTTTCTTCTTTTTCTTCTAAGTTTTTGCACAATATATCTTTCCTCATACAAATATTTCCTTCTATCCTATTTTTTCTTCTTTTTCTACAACCGCTCTACCACGACTACCACTGTTACCAACTACCATTACTACCAACACCTTCTCCTCCTCCTCCTCCTCCTCCTCCTACTACTACTACTACTGCCGATACCACGATCTCGAATGCAATTGTATACTATCACTACTACCATTACTGCTACTATCTTCTTCTTCTTCTTCTTCTTCTTCTTCTTCTTCTTCTTCTTCTTCTTCTTCTTCTCCTCCTCCTAATGCCTCCCCCCCTGGTGCTCTGCAAACCCTGTGACTGCCAAGAACACTACGTTGCTTGGCCTCCTCCTCCTCCTCCTCTTCCTCCTCCTCCTCCTTCTTCTTCGTCTTCTTCGTCTTCTTCTTCTTCATATCTTCTTTCTTTCTTTTACTTTTACTTTTTCCTTTTACTTATTTTATTTCTCTTTATCATCGTCATTTTCTTCTTTTTCTTCTTTTTCTTTTTCTTCTTCTTCTTCTTCTTTTTCTTCTTCTTCTCTATTTATCAACCACCTGGCGTGTCTGCATCTCATTCTCCTTTCATAGTAAATAAAACTGATATGACGTCGATGTGTATTTGTGTGTATGTGTGTGTGTGTGTGTGTGTGTGTGTGTGTGTGTGTGTGTGCATGACTCTCTCTCTCTCTCTCTCTCTCTCTCTCTCTCTCTCTCTCTCTCTCTCTCTCTCTCTCTCTCTCTCTCTCTCTCTCTCTCTCTCTCTCTCTCTCTCTCTCTCTCTCTTTACGCTCTATTTCCTTTCATACATCAATTAAAATCCCTTAAATCTTTCCCTTTACGATCGATTTATGTCTTTATAACTCTCTCTCTCTCTCTCTCTCTCTCTCTCTCTCTCTCTCTCTCTCTCTCTCTCTCTCTCTCTCTCTCTCTCTCTCTCTCTCTCTCTCTCTCTCTCTCTCTCTCACACACACACACACACACACACACACCCTGACTCACACACTCACACACACACACGGCAGACGATCTCGGCGGCTCTTAATATAACCTCTCAGCGGGCAACAATACTCCTCCTTGAGACCGACTTG
This sequence comes from Eriocheir sinensis, assembly GCF_024679095.1. Taxonomy (NCBI): domain Eukaryota; kingdom Metazoa; phylum Arthropoda; class Malacostraca; order Decapoda; family Varunidae; genus Eriocheir; species Eriocheir sinensis. The sequence goes on from NC_066512.1 coordinate 22,495,843, forward strand.
AGGGAGCAGGAACAATAAAGATCACGAGAAAGGCATTTATAAATATCCGCGGAGCTATTTACACCTGCTATTAATACTCTGCTGCCAGGTGATTGCGATATTAATTAGGGAACGCACCTTTACCTATGCTCAAACTCCCCTCCATCACCACTACCACCACCACCACTAATACTACCACCATCACATACCATACACGGCTATCCTCACTATCATCACCACACTCGGTCCCTCACCATAACCATACCACTGTTTTTTTTAACTTTTTCTTTTTCTTTCTTTATCTCCTTCTGCTCGTTTTTTTTTCTCTGTTACGTCTTTGTTTTTTTTTTCACACTTTCAAAAACTTTTATATGGTACCCTGTTTTCCTCCCTACCACACACACACACACACACACACACACACACACACACACACACACACACACACACACATAAACACACCCTCTCACTCATCAACACCAAACATCTCCCAAACAACTCTCTCTGCCCCCCCTCCCCCCAAACACAAACACACACACACACACACACACACACACACACACACACACACACACACACACACACACACTAACACTTTTCACCTCCACCACTTCTCACCTGCCAAGACACACCTGTCCTAACACACCTTCCCTCCATAACACACCTGAACTTAGTGATTATGCAGATGTGTAACGTGTTCTTCCAGGTGTTATGTCTCCATGAGGGCGGAGGGAGGGAGAAGAGAAGGAGGAGGTAGTGGAGGTGGTGGTGGTAGTAAGGTGGAGAGGAAGCAGAGGGGAAGAGGGTGGCTGTGAAGGGAAGTTTAAGGAAGGGAAGGGAGGGAGGAGGGAAGGAATGGTAACAAGGAAACATGGAAACATTGAAATGCATGCCACAGAAAGGGAGACGAAGGGAGGGAGAAGGGATGGAGGTATAAGAAAGTGGGCAAAAAGGAAGGAGTAAGAAAGCGGAGAGAAGGAAAGGTATGGAAGGAAAAGAGGGAGAAGGGAAGAAAGTGCAAGGAAAGGAGGGAGGAAGAAGGGAAGGAAGTGTGAAGAAGGAATGCCGGAAGAAGGGAAGAAAGGGAGGAAGAAGGGAGGGAAATATAAGAAAGGAAGGAAGGGGAGAAGGGAAGAAAGTGTCAGGAGGGGAAGGAGGGAGAAGGAAGGAAGTGTAAGGAAGGGAGGGAGGGAGGGAGAAGGGAGAGAAGTGAGAAGGGGACGAGGGAGAAAGGAAGGAAGAGTGAAAATGAAGAGAAGTACTTGAAAGGTCACTGGTTACACGTCTATTTTCTTTTCTTTTTTTAAGTCTTCCCTTCAACTATAATATTTCCCTCCTTCATTCCTACGACTTAAGATCCTTCACGAGGGGGACTATCAAGACGCTTTGTGCTTATTCTTTTCTATTTTAAGTCTTCCCTTCAAGTGTAATATTTCCCTCCTTCATTCCTACGACTTAAGATCCTTCACGAGGGGGACTATCAAGACGCTTTGTGCTTATTCTTTTCTTTTTTTACCCTTGAACTGCCTCCGTTTCAATAAAAAAAAATATAAACGTTTGATTTTTCTCTTACCAACTCTTACGTTTTCATTACAGAGACAGATGTTTTTTTGTTCTGGACATTTCTTTATCTTTATCTTTATTTACGTTTAGTCCTTGGCGCGTCTCCTTTTACGGTAAGAAAGACAAAGCAAATAATTAAAGTAATGTTGTACTAAGCCTTGAATGTATCGCAGGCTTGGGCGGGATACATGTCTCCAGCTTTCTCTCTCTCTCTCTCTCTCTCTCTCTCTCTCTCTCTCTCTCTCTCTCTCTCTCTCTCTCTCTCTCTCTCTCTCTCTCTCTCTCTCTCTCTCTTCCTTTTCCTTCTTTCCTCCTTTCCTTTTCTTTCTTTTCCTTAATTTCCTTTACTTTTCCTTTACTTTACTTTTCTTTCATTTCCTTTCCCTTCCTCCTTTACTTTTCTTTCATTCCCTTTCCTCCTTTCCTTTCCTTCCTTCATCTCTCCTTTCCTACTTTCCTTCCTTTCCTTTCCTTTCCCTTCCTTTCCTTCCCTTTCCTTTCTCCCCTCCGTCCCTTCTGTCCCATCCGACTCTTCCGTCTCACCATTCCTCCGTCCCTTCGTCCCTTCTTCCCTTCCTCCGCCCCTTCCCCCTCCAACCCCACGCCGCGCAAGAATACACACAGTTGGCCTTCAATCGGCGGATCATCCCAGCATCTACGGCGCGCAAGCCACGCCCACCTCCTCCTGACGTCACACCCCAAAGCCTCGACTTAGTGCGGATAAGAGTGTGGAAAAAATATATGGAATAGTGAAATGGCAATACGAACTCTGAAGGAGGGAGAGTGAGAAGGATATGGGTACGGAATGGAATAAGCTGAGAAAGGGAAAAGGGAGAAATTTTACGAAACAATATAAAAGAGAACACATAAACGATGAAAGAGGGAGAAAGGGAAGAAAGATATAAGTATGGAATAGATAATAAAAGACATCACACACGCTGGGAAAGGAAACATAGATAATTGCAGAACGAAATAAAAATATGGAAAGATGAAATAAAAAGAAGTTGGTAAAATGAAAAGTTATCAAGACAGACAATAACGTTCTTTGGGTTTAACGAACATATAAAACTAATTAAAAAGAAGAAGAACAAGAACAAGAAGAAGAACAAGAACAAGAAGAACAAGTACAAGAACAGGAAGAAGAAAAAGAAGAAAAGAAAACGGTATAAAGAACAGATGAAGAACAGGAATAATAATAAGAAAAGAAAAGAAGAACAAGAAGAAGCTGAAGAAGAGGAAGACGAACAGGAAGAAGAAAAAAAGAAAAGAAAGACAATGATGAACAGTTGGAGGAAGAAAAAGAAGAGAAAAAAAAGAAGACAATGACAAAACAAAAGCAAGAGAAAGAGCAGGAGGAGGAGGAGGAGGAGGAGGAGGACCAGAAATAGTTGATGTTTACTTTTTTTGACCCAGAGAATGACACGACTCGCGCCAGTGTATATAAGTCTGGCTTCTGTAACTCTCTCTCTCTCTCTCTCTCTCTCTCTCTCTCTCTCTCTCTCTCTCTCTCTCTCTCTCTCTCTCTCTCTCTCTCTCTCTCTCTCATACACAGTCCCTTCCCACGTACATTCTGCCTCCCGTCCCCCCCCGTCTCTCTCTCTCTCTCTCTCTCTCTCTCTCTCTCTCTCTCTCTCTCTCTCTCTCTCTCTCTCTCTCTCTCTCTCTCTCTCTCTCTCTCTCTCTCTCTCTCTCTCTCTCTCTCTCTCTCTCTCTCTCTCTCTCTCTCTCTCTCTCTCTCTCTCTTCATCTCCTCTCATTTCGTCTCTCATTTCCTCTTGAATATCGTAACTGTCCTCTTTTGCTCGCTGTCTCTTTTTCTGTATTTTTTTCCTCCTCTATCTCCTGTTTTTTTTTAATTTTATGCATTTTTTTTTATTCGTCTTCCCTTCTTCTATTCCTTCCATTGTTATTTTATTTATTTATCCTTCTCACTTCTTCCCCCATTACCCTCCTCCCCCTTCTCCCCCCCCCCTCATGCAAACAACTTCCTCTATGTACTTTCTCCTTTCCTCCCATTCCTGTCTCCCTCTCCTCCTCTCTCTCTCTCTCTCTCTCTCTCTCTCTCTCTCTCTCTCTCTCTCTCTCTCTCTCTCTCTCTCTCTCTCTCTCTCTCTCTCTCTCTCTCTCTCTCTCTCTCTCTCTCTCTCTCTCTGCTTTTCCAACTCTTTTTCTTCCCTTTTTTTCTATCTCCTTTTTTTTCATTCACTTTCCTCGTGTTCTTTATTTACCTTCCCTTCTCCTATTCTTCCTAATGCCACCTCGCTTTTCACTTTCATTTCTCTTTCCTTTTTCCTCCATCAATTTTTCTCCCTTTTCCCTCCTCTATCTTTTTTTTTCTTTTGGTGTTATGTTTTCCACTCATCTTCCCTTCCCTTATTCCTCCTTTCATCGTTTCTTTCTGCTTTCTCACTTTCACATTTCTCTTTTTCTTTTCTAAATATTTTCCTCCTCTCAACTTACTTTTCCCTCATATTATCGAAGTTCTTTACCACTTTTCCCTATTCCTTCTTTCATTGTGTTTCGCTACTTCCCTTTCATTTTTTACCTCCCCTGTCCCATCTGTTTCCCTTTTTTTCCTGTCTCCCTCTTTTCCTTCGTTTCCCTTGTTTACCCTGCTCATTTTCCCTTTTCATATTCCTTTCATTGTGCTATTACGATTTTTTTTTTTCTTTTCGTTGCTACTTTCTCCTTCTTTTCCGTTCTGCGCAGTTTCATCTTAATATTATCATTTCTCCTCCTCTTCCCCCTCTTTATTCTTGCATTTCCCGTCTCTCCTCGTCTCTCCTTACATCCTCTTCCACAACTTAACCTCTTCTTCTCTTTATTTCTCTTTCTCTCTGCATGTTCCCCTTCCATCACACTCCTTACTTTTCCTCTTTATCAATTTCGTTTCCTCACATCTCTCTTCTTTTCTCATTTTTCCACGTTCATCACACTTCCTCTCTACTTCCCACTCTTCTTCCTCCTCTCATATATTTCCTCCACACTCTTCCTCCTCCCCTCATTCGTCTCCTCTTCACCTATATCCTTTCACTCTTTCCTCTTTTCCTCTTCCAATACTCGAGTTACAATCTATTTTAACCTCCTTCCCTCAGCCTAACCTCATCTTTCAGTCCTCTTGCTTCACTCTCCCTCTTTCTCTCCCATCTTTCTCCTCTCTCTCCTCTCCTCTCTGCCCTCTCCTCCCTCTCTCCCTCTTCTTCTCACAAACACACACTCCTGCAGATACCCACTCGTTTTTCATCTCTCTCTCTCTCTCTCTCTCTCTCTCTCTCTCTCTCTCTCTCTCTCTCTCTCTCTCTCTCTCTCTCTCTCTCTCTCTCTCTCTCTCTCTCTCTCTCTCTTCCTTTCTCTCTCATCGTTATTGTAAACCATCCTCTTCGCCTTTCTCTTTCTCTCTCTCTCCTTTCTGTTTTCCTTCTTCTGAGATCCTCCTCCTCCTGGCTTCCTCCTTTTTCCTTTTTTTTCCTTTTTCTTTTCTTTTTATTTATTTATTTCATGTCTTGTTCGTTTTCTTTTTTGCTAGTTTCTTTTCTTTGTTTTGTTTAATGGTTTGTTTGTTTTTTCTGCTTTCCTTCATGCTTTTTTATTTTTTTATTTTTGCTTGTCTAATAATTTAACTTTCCCTTCCTTCCTTCATTCTCTTTTTCCTTCATTTATTTGTCCTTTTTCCTCTTTTTTACGTGTTCTCTTACAGTCTTCTTCCCTTCCTTCCTTCCCTTTAACTTTCCTTATTTCCTATCTTCCTTCCTTCCTTTACTACTTTTCTTTCTTTCTTTCTTTCCCTCCTTCATTTTTTCATTCACTCATCCATTCATTTCTTCCTTCCTTCCTTCCTTCTTTTCTTCCTTCCGTGAGAGCAGCGACCTATAGGAAGTAACATGAAAGGACAGAGATGGGGAAGGAGGGAGGCAGGGAGGGAGGGAGGAAGGGGAAAAGAGGCAGGGGGGAAGGGATAGAGGGAGGGGGGGAGGCAGGGAGGGAGAGAGAGAGAGAAGGAGAGAGGAGGAAAGAGCCAACCCAAACAAGTGAATTGGCGGCTTGTTGAAGTAAACAACGCGAAGGAAAAAAAGAAAAATATAAGTTACGAAGACGAAGAAGACAAAGAAGTGAATTATGATGATGTTGAGGAAAAAGAAGAAGAAGAAGAACAAGAACAAGAAGAACAAGAAGAAGAAGAACAAGAAGAAGAAAAACAAGAAGAAGAACAAGAAGAAGAACAAGAAGAAGAAGAAGAAGAAGAAGAAGAAGAAGAAGAAGAAGAAGAAGAAGAAGAAGACAAACAAGAAGACAAAAAGAAAAATGAACAAGTACAAGAAAACACAAGAAATAAAGAGGAAGAAAACATAAGAAAAAAACAAAATAAGAAAACAAGAAGAAAAACGAAGAAATAGGAGAAGAAAAAGAAGAAAAAGGAGGAAAAGAAGAAATTATAATTGATAGCCCCACAGGCGGTTCAGAAACTTGGCATCTCACGAAAGATTTAGCGAGAAAGCCACGAAGCGCATCACGAGAAAGAGAAAGAGGAAAACAATAGAGACATCACTGGCGGGGCTAACACGGCGCAACGGGGAGGAAGCGTCATGCAAGCGGGCGAGACTCAGTGCCTTTGTTTGACTCAGAAGCATAATATTAAGGCAACCTGACCCACCGTGGCTGCCAGTATTATGTTGAGGGGAGCCACCTGATATATACAACCCTCGACGCTTAGATAATGGAGGTAGACTAAGGAGGAAGAAAGGAAAGAAATCAAGAGCAAGGACGTCTTCTGTTTCAGTGTTCCGGGATGCTGGGTATAGAGGGTGAAAATGTTAGTTAGGAAGGAAGGAAGGGAGAAAGAAATGGTTGGTTAGTTAGGAAGGAAGGAAGGGAGAAAGAAATGGTTGGTTAGTTAGGAAGGAAGGAAGGGAGAAAGAAATGGTTAGTTAGTTAGGAAGGAAGGAAGGGAGAAAGAAATGGTTGGTTAGTTAGGAAGGAAGGAAGGGAGAAAGAAATGGTTGGTTAGTTAGGAAGGAAGGAAGGGAGAAAGAAATGGTTGGTTAGTTAGGAAGGACGGAAGGGAGAAAGAAATGGTTAGTTAGTTAGGAAGGACGGAAGGGAGAAAGAAATGGTTGGTTAGTTAGGAAGGAAGGAAGGGAGAAAGAAATGGTTAGTTAGTTAGGAAGGAAGGAAGGGAGAAAGAAATGGTCAGTTAGTTAGGAAGGAAGGAAGGGAGAAAGAAATGGTCAGTTAGTTAGGAAGGGAATGGTTGGTTAGAAGGAAGGAAGGGAGAAAATGGTTAGTTAGGAAGGAAGGAAGGAAGGAGAAAGAAATGGTTGGTTAGTTAGGAAGGAAGAAGGGAGAAAAAAAAATTAGTTAGGAAGGAAGGAAGGGAGAAAGAAATGGTCAGTTAGTTAGGAAGGAAGGAAGGGAGAAAGAAATGGTTGGTTAGTTAGGAAGGAAGGAAGGAAGAAAGAAATGGTCAGTTAGTTAGGAAGGAAGGAAGGGAGAAAGAAATGGTTGGTTAGTTAGGAAGGAAGGAAGGGAGAAAGAAATGGTCAGTTAGTTAGGAAGGACGGAAGGGAGAAAGAAATGGTCAGTTAGTTAGGAAGGACGGAAGGGAGAAAGAAATGGTTAGTTAGTTAGGAAGGAAGGAAGGGAGAAAGAAATGGTTAGTTAGTTAGGAAGGAAGGAAGGGAGAAAGAAATGGTCAGTTAGTTAGGAAGGACGGAAGGGAGAAAGAAATGGTTAGTTAGTTAGGAAGGAAGGAAGGAAGAAAGAAAGATATAGTTAGGAAGGAGGAAATGAAGAAATAAATGTTACAAATTTTAAGATGTAATGAATTAAATTTTTCCACACTGTTATTAAGTTGCCATCCTCAAACAATTAAACATATAAAAAAAACACGCAAAAGCAGCTATTATTATTTTTTATAGAAGCGGCATTAATTAGGTTAGGGAAACAAATATACTTTAATAAACGTAAGTAACTAATTATTTTTCTTTAGGGGGGTATTCCGGAACCACAATGTATGGTCTATTTTTGTTGTTGTTGTTCTTGTTGTGTTGTTATTGTTTGAGGGTTAAGTAAGAAAAGGAAAAAGGAAAAGTGGAAAAATGTGATACGAGAGAGCGAGGGAGTCCAGAAAAAAAATAACCGTTCCCTGGGAGTCTTCAGGTGTCTTGAAGAGGAGAGGAGGAGGAGGAGGAGTAAGAGGGAGAGAAGGAAGTGTAAGATTCGGTCAAACGAGTTATAGCGCTACGAAGCTTTACTTAACGGATGGAAATGTAGAAAAAAAGGAAGAAGAACAGGAAGAAGAACACGAGGAACAAGAACAAGCAGAAGAAAAGAAAAAGAAGGGAACGTAAAGTGGAAGGGAAGAAAAAGGGAATAAGTAAGGATAAGCTCGTATATCCATAATTGTCTCCTGCGTGTCTCGTAAAAGGAAATGATAAAGAAGGGAGGAAGGAAGACGAGAAGAGGAGAAGGGAAAGAAATGAAGGATGAGGGGGAATAGGATAAGGGAAGTAAAGAAGGGGAGTAGAAAGGTGGAAGAAGAAAATGTGAACAAGGAAGATCTAGAAACGAAAGAAAGGTTAAAAGGGAGAAATAAATGGAGAAAAAGAAGCGAGAGATGACGAGTATTTTGCTACACCCCTTCACATAACTCTTCACTAATTAAATG
>NC_066512.1:22506548-22551548 GCF_024679095.1 Eriocheir sinensis
CATAATCATGACACCATTGTAATATTTGAAGTCATAATTTATTCATGGCAATATTTGTAATCTTATTTTATTTACTTGTTCACTCTTATATGCACGTTTATTTCAGTGTTGTATTTATGGTTAATCAATTTATTTAAAACTCAGTTACTTTTTAAGCCACACCAGTGCAAAAGAGTGGCTTAAAAAGTAACTGAGTTTTAAGTAGACTCGCTTTTTTTCATATTTGTTTCCTTTTTTTTATGCCTTTGAACTGACTCCTTTGCTGCAAGAATAAAAAAAAAAGGACTAACCAAAAGTACAACAGTGATGTAGAAGTGCATCAGAGTGTATAGATATATAAACTAAGACTACAAATAATACCATGAATAAAAGAAGATCACAAATATTACAATCATGGCTTAAAAATAAAGAAAAAATAAACGTGTATGAAGCAGAAAAAAATAACTCTATAAACCACAAAAGACTAAAAGCGCAACAATGATCTAACATGCAATTACCACAAAGCACAAGAACAATAACCAACAATCTTCCCTTACCATACAGTAGAAGCACCACGTACCACAACCTCACAACACACCAACAACTTCATATATTCTGAGACTCAACACTTATATCCCCTCTCTCACTTCTCCCCTTCTGTCCCTGCTCTGATCTCCTTCACCTCGCCACCTGTACAGCGTCTTCCGCACAGCCAACACTTCCAGAGCCCGGCGACAACAGAAGAGGAGGAGGAGGTCGCCGGGAGGAGCAGGAGGAGGGGGCACTTGAGTAAACAGGATGTGGACGGCCAGGATGAGACTCAGATAGGGAGCGTAAACTGGGGTAATGGGGGTTGATAGTGGCGATAGGGGAATTCCCGAGGAGAGATACATAGAGTCGTATTTTGAGACATTTCGCCGCCCAAGAACACATATTTGACAAGGCTTTCGTAGGAGTTGTGGGCATTTCCAGGAGTAGTTTTATGACCCTGGTGTTAGTTTGACCCTTCTTCTGTACCATGAACCTAAGGAAGCACACATTTGACAAGGTTTTCTTAGGAGTTTAGGGCATTTCCTGGAGTAGTTTTGTAGTTTTATGACACTGGTGGTAGTTTGACCCTTCTTCTGTACCATGAACCTAAGGAAACACATATTTGACAAGGCTTTCTTAGGAGTTGTGGGCATTTCCAGGAGTAGTTTTATGACCCTGGTGTTAGTTTGACCCTTCTTCTGTACCATGAACCTAAGGAAGCACACATTTGACAAGGCTTTCTTAGGAGTTTAGGGCATTTCCTGGAGTAGTTTTGTAGTTTTATGACACTGGTGGTAGTTTGACTCTTCTTCTGTACCATGAACCTAAGGAGGCACATATTTGACAAGGCTTTCTTAGGAGTTGTGGGCATTTCCAGGAGTAGTTTTATGACCCTGGTGTTAGTCTGACCCTTCTTCTGTACCATGAACCTAAGGAAACACATATTTGACAAGGCTTTCGTAGGAGTTGTGGGCATTTCCAGGAGTAGTTATATGACCCTGGTGTTAGTTTGACCCTTCTTCTGTACCATGAACCTAAGGAAGCACACATTTGACAAGGCTTTCGTAGGAGTTGTGGGCATTTCCAGGAGTAGTTTTATGACCCTGGTGTTAGTTTGACCCTTCTTCTGTACCATGAACCTGAAGAAACACTCATTAGAACCAGACTGACCCCGTCTTTAACCCTTAGAAATTGTTAATGTGAGAAGCGATAGTGTGTTATCATGCCAACCTATGATAGAGTGTGTATATGATGAAGAGGAGAAAGGAATAAAGGAAATGTGAAGGGGAGACACTGGCGGAGTAATAAAGAGGGAGTAAAGGAAATTAAATGAAATGAAAGGAAAGGAAAGGAATGAAAGAGAAGGCAAGGGAAGGAATGAAAAGGAGAGAGGAGTAGAGGAAATGTGAAGGGGAGACACTGGCGGAGTAATAAAGAGGGAGTAAATGAAATGAAATGAAATGAAATGAAATGAAAGGAATGGAAGAGAAGGTAAGGGAAGGGAAGGGAAGGGAAGGGAAGGGAATGAAAGAGAAGGAAAGGGAAGAAAAGGGAAGGGAAGGGAAGGGAAGGGAAGGGAAGGGAAGGGAATGAAAGAGAAGGGAATGGGAGGGAAGGGAAGGGAAGGGAAGGGAAGGGAAGAGAAGGGAAGGGAAGGGAAGGGAATAGAACGGAAGGGAACAGAAGGGAAAGGAAGGGAAGGGAAGGGAAGGGAAGGCGAGAGGAGGGATGACATTGACGTAGTAAAAAATGTTACGTAATGTTATGCAATGTTATCGGGGAATTCAAAGGCCAAAGAAATGAGGAAAAGAAGAACAAGAGAAAGAAAAAAACAGGTATATGAGGTGGGGAATCTTTAGGTAGACAAACAGAATATAATTATGATGAAGAAGAGAAAAGGAGAGAAAAGATGAAAAGGAAAAGATAGACACAGATAGTTATAAAGTTTCCTTAGATTATCAGGAAATTAACAGGACAAAAAAGATAGGGAAAAAAAACAAAACAAAATAACAGATACAGAAGAGGTGTTCTGACCCACAGTATTACAACGTTAAGATAAGAATAGGACATGGGAGATAAAGGGAGGATAAACAGGATATGAAAAGGTCGGATAGAAGAGAGAGATAAGAGAAAGAAACGCAGGAGAAAATGAGAGAAAGAGAGAAAGAAAATGAAAAAGAAAAGGGTGAATAGGAGAGAAAGAAACGCAGGAAAAAGGGTAGATAAGAGAAAACGGGAAAGAAAAGTAAGAGGAAAAGGTGGATAGAAGAGAGAGGGAATGAAAAGTAAGAAAAAGGAGTGGATAGAAGAGAGAAGGAAAGAAAAAAGAGCAGAAAAAGAGTGGATAGGAGAGAGAAGGAAAGAATTAGGAAGAGAAAAGAAAAGGGTGGATAGGAGAGAGAAGGAAAGAAATAGAAGAGAAAAGGTTGGATAGAAGAGAGAAGGAAAGAAAGAAGAGCAGAAAAAGGAGTGGATAGAAGAGAGAAGGAAAGAAATAGTAGAGAAAAGGTTGGATAGAAGAGAGAAGGAAAGAAAAAAGAGCAGAAAAAGAGTGGATAGGAGAGAGAAGGAAAGAAATAGAAGAGAAAAAGGTGGATAGAAGAGAAAGAAGAGCAAGAAAAAGGGTGGATAGGAGAGAGAGGGGAAGAATTACAAGAGGAAAGGATGGATAGAAAACAGAGGGAAAGAAAAGTAAGAAAATGAGTGGATAGGAGAGAGAAGGAAAGAAACAGAAGAGAAGAGGATAGATAGGAGAGAGAAGGAAAAAAAAAACAAGAGAAAAGGATGAATAGGAAAAAGAAAAAATCGTAATGCAAACGGGTAAATAGGAAAGAGAAGGAAAGGAATGGAAGGGAAAGGGGTGGATAGAGGAGAGAGAAAGACACGCAAGGCAAAAAGGTGTATAGGAGAGAGAAAGAAAAAAAATACAAGAGAAAAGAAAGAATAGGAAAAAGAGAAAGGAACGCAGAAGGGAAAAGGAGCATAGAGAGCCATTGCCGAATTTCCTGACCCATTTCCACAAGGTCAGGGTAAGAAAAGGGCGGAAAAGTGTGAGGACAAGAGGGAACAAAATAAACACAGGTAATTCCGTCGTTTTTCTCGCCTATTATCTCAAGGCAGCGTATGAAAAGGAGGAGGAACGGACAGGTAGGAGGGGAAATAATACACATAAGAAGTCCTGGTGTTCCCTTGCCTGTAATTTCAAGGTTGCGTGAGAAAGGAAAAGAGGAAAGAAAAGTAATTGAAAGGAAAAGAGAGGAAAGAAGAGGAGGGGAAAAAAGGAGAGGAGAGGAGAGGAAAGGGAGAAGAAAAGGAAGGGAAAGGAAGAGAAAGGAAAGGAAGGGCAGGGAAGGGAAGGGAAGGGAAATGAGAGGAGAGGAAAGGAAAGGAAAATAAAGGAAAGGAGAGAAAAGGAAGGGAAAAGAAGGGAAGGAAACCAAAGAAGAGCAAAAGAAAGCAAGGAGAAGACAGGAAACTAAAGGAAACGAAAGAAAATGAAAGGAAAAGAAAGGAAAGAAGAGGAAAGGAAAGGAAAGGAAAAAAAAGGAGAGAGGGAAAGGAAGAGAAAGGAAAGGAAAGAAGAATAAAGAAAAAGGAGAGAAAAGGAAAGGAGAGAAAGGAAAGAAAGGGAAAGAAAAGCAAAGAAAAGGAAATTAAAGAAAACGAAAAGAAAACGAAAGAAAAGGATACGAAAAAGATACGAAAACAAACGCATACGATATTTCAATGTTTTCATTCATATAAACTCGAACTAGAATAAGAACAGATAAGGGAAAGTAAAGACAAGCAGGGAAAACATGCTAGTGGGGGACTGATATTTTCCTTGCCCACAATCTCGAGGGAAAGTAAAGCCAGGAAAGGGATAGGAAATGACAGGCAGGAAAACATATAAACACTGTGATGTTTTCCTTGGCCATCACTAACTAGAAGGTCAAGCTAAAATATGACTAATGGAAGAAAGAAAAAGGAAGGAAGAGAGAAAAGAAAGAAAAGAAAGAAAGAGAAAGAAAAAACAAAACGAAGATAAACAAACAGAAAAAGAAATAAGAGAGAGAAAGAAAGAAAGAAAGAAAGAAAGATAGAGAAAAATGCCCATCACCACAAGAATATAATAAGTGATGAATGATAGATATGAAAGATAGGAAAAAAAGAAAAAAAGAAAATCACTCATCACAAAAATAGTTAAAAAAAATACAGATGAAAGAAAGAAAACGATAGAAAAAGAAAGTAAGAATGAAAAATAGAAGGAAAGAAAGAAAAAGAAAGAAAAAGTCAAAGGAATATCACCCATCACAAGGAGAAAGAAAAAAAGATATGAAAAAAATAAAAAGAAAAAAGAAAAGATAGAAAAGAAAAAGAACGAAAAAAAAAATCACTCAGCACCACAAGGCGAGATTAAAAATGGAACAGACGAAAGAAAAGAAAGAAAGAAGAGAAGAAAGAAAGAAAGAAAGAAAGAAAGAAAGAAAGAAAGAAAAGAAAGAAAGGCGTGAGAGAGGAACAACACAACAGGTCCTTCACGCATCCCACGCACGCAAAAAAAGATTAACTTGACTTACATTTCTTTTTATAGTCTGTTTGTTTGCCTGTGTGTGTGTGTGTGTGTGTGTGTGTGTGTGTGTGTGTGTGTGTGTGTGTGTGTGTGTGTGTGTGTGTGTGTGTGTGTGTGTGTGTGTGTGTGTGTGTGTGTGTGTGTGTGTGTGTGTGTGTTATTACTCTCTTTTATCATCAATGTATATTCTTATGTTTCTCTTTCTTTTTACTATAACTTACTGCCCTCCTTCCTTCTTTCCTTTCTTTTTCTCTCTCCTTATCTATCTATCTATCTATCTATCTATCTATCTATTTCTTATTTTCCTTCCATGCTTCCTTTCAATCTATTTTTCTGCCTCTTCTCTGTTTTATTACCCTATCTTCTTGAGTCTGTTTTCCTCCTCCTCCTCCTCCTCCTCCTCCTCCTCCTCCTCCTCCTCCTAAAGCTTTTGTTCTCTTCTGTAATTCACTTATTCCTGTCTTGTTTCATTTCTTTTTTTTATTTACTCCCTTGCTTCCTTCAGGCGTCTGCAGCTGACCCACTTTGTTTTTCATTATTTGTTTTTCTCAGTCCTTGTGTCTTTTCATTTCGTCGTTCCTGTGTCTGTCTGTCTGTCTGTCTGTCTGTTATTTGCACACACTCATTTCCCGAACACGATGGTCATTTTTCTTTTTTTGTGAGTGTGTTTTTTCGATGTCTGCCTTCCCATAAATTTCTCCTTTGAACGTTTTTTACGAGACCCAATCAAAGTAATTCAAACATATATTTCACGTTTTTTTTTTCTTTTTCATTAACGCAGGAAAATCACTCTCTCCCTCTCCCTCTCTCTCTCTCTCTCTCTCTCTCTCTCTCTCTCCAGTGCCCTTCGGAGTCTCTGCAGATCCGTCAAGGTTGAGGAAACAAACACCTCGAAGGCCTGCAGAGAGGAGGAAGGGAGGAGAGAGGAAGGGAGAGGAAGGGAGGAGAAAGGAAGGGAGAGGAAGAGAGGGAGGAAGGAAGGAGAAGGGGTATGGGGTATGGAAAGGGAAGAGACGGGAGAGATATGGAAGCGAGAGGGGGTTGAGGGAGATGGGGGGAAGGGGGGAGAGGAAGGGTAGGAAAAAGGAGTGAGAGGAAGAGAATATGAGAAGATGAAGGTGAAGAGGAGCGATGATGATGTGCGTAAAAGGGAAAGGTTGTCGTGAGAGAGATGTGTGAGGGGCAGGAACAGGTGTGGAGGTGAGGACAGGTAAAGACGAAGATAACAAGAGGAGATGAATATGAGAAGGTGAAGAGAAGATGTGATGAAGATGTGTAGAAGGGAAGGTAAGTGAAGGTGAGTGAAAGTGAGGGACAGGTGTGAAAGTGAGTACAGGTAAGGACGAAGATAGCAAGAGGAGATGAATATGATAAGCTGAAGAGAAGATGTGATTAAGACGTGAAGAAGGAAAGGTAAGTGAAGGTGAGTGAAGGTGAGGAAGAGGTGTGAAAGTGAGAACTGGTAAGGACGAAGATAGCAAGAGGAGGAAAAGATGAGAAGGTGAAGAGAAGATGTGATGAAAACGTATAGAAGGAAAGGATAGTGAAGGTGAGTGAAGGTGAGGAAGAGGTGTGGGAAGGTGTACGAAGGTGAGGAGGTGGTGTGAAGGTGAGGACAGGTAAGGACGAAGATAACAAGAGAGAGAGAATATGATAAGGTGGAGAGAAGATGTGAGGAATGAAAATCTATAAGGAAAGTGTGTGCGAAGGTGATTTTAAACGGACGTAGAATGGAAAAAGGAGTGACATAACGGGTTGAAAGGGAAACTATACGAAGATGTGATGGAAAGGCGACGGAAACTAATGGAAACGAATGGTATGGACTTTACGAGAGACAATGTTGGTGTAAATGGGGAGTAGGCGAGTGATTTATTGGGATTGAAATAAATGGAAACTGTTGAAAGGGAGTGATGAAAATTTGAAGGAAAGTAATGGAAACGAATAGCGTGAAGTTACCGAGTGCCGAAATGGTTTAACCCGGTAGCTGCTGGGGTCGTGTTTCTTAGGTTAGGTTAGGTTAGGTTAGGTTAAAGGTCCCTCTAAGCAAAATAATGAGAAAGAATCATCACTCACGCAAATCATTTCATAATATATATCAACGCATTTGTGATCAGTTTATGCATCATCTATCTTGGGAGGTTTATATCATGGCAGAAACTTTGCCCATCGATGGTACACGGTAAAGCCACAAATTTGGCCCGTCGATGGTACACGGTAAAGCCACAAATTTGGCCCGTCGATGGTACACGGTAAAGCCACAAATTTGGCCCGTCGCTGCTATTGGGTTAAAATGAAACGAGAAGTAATTGAAGTTGTTGGAAAATATATGAAGGAGAAACAGAGAAGGTGATATGCAAATTTGGCCCGTCGATGGTACACGGTAAAGCCACAAATTTGGCCCGTCGATGGTACACGGTAAAGCCACAAATTTGCCCCATCGATGGTACACGGTCAAGCCACAAATTTGGCCCATCGATGGTACACGGTAAAGCCACAAATTTGGCCCGTCGATGGTACACGGTAAAGCCACAAATTTGGCCCGTCGATGGTACACGGTAAAGCCACAAATTTGGCCCATCGATGGTACACGGTAAAGCCACAAATTTGGCCCGTCGATGGTACACGGTAAAGCCACAAATTTGGCCCATCGATGGTACACGGTAAAGCCACAAATTTGGCCCGTCGCCGCTATCGGGTTAAAATGAAACGAGAAGTAATTGAAGTTGTTGGAAAATATACGAAGGAGAGACAGAGAAGGTGATATGTAGAAATTAATGCTTACGAACGGTCTGGACTTTGAGCGATGGAAACTAATGGAAAAACAAATGGTGTGGAATTTAAGAGAGTTTTAATAGCAAGTTTTTTTTATTACAGCAAAGGAGACACCTCAAGAGCACAAAAAAAAGGAAACAACAATAAAAAAAAGCCCGCTACTCGCTGCTCCTACAAAAAAAATCAAAAGAGGTGGCCGAAAGAGAGGTAAATTTCGGGGGGAGATAGATAGATAGATAGATAGTGGTGTTCATATGGGAGAAAAGTGATGTTAGGAGGAAGTTGTCATACGAAGTCGAAGATATGAGATGCTGGCAATGGTACGTAACGAAGAAAAACTGGACTTGAGTTTTAATAGCAAGTTAATGGATAGATAGATAGACAGATAGAAAGTGGTGTTCATATGGGAGAAAAGTGATGTTAGGAGGAAGATGCCATATATAGTCGAAGATATGAGATGCTGGCGATGGTACGTAACGAAGAAAACGAATGAATGGTGAGGATAACTAATGAAAACGGATGACTTGAGCTTTAATGGGTTGGCAAATGGAGGTAAGTGGAGAGAAAACTACTGTAAGGAGGTTGTAATATACGATGTCATACGGGAGCGAAGGTACTTATGGGAAACGAATTAATGGGAAGGATAAATCTTAACCTAATGGCAGTAAGAAGAAGAGGAGGAAGAGGTAGGAAGGGAAGAAGTAAATAGGAAGTAGGGAGCTGGAGTAGGGGAAGAGGAGGAGATAGGATGAAGGTATTAAAGAGGAGGTAAGTAGGAAGAGGTAGGAAGGAGGAGGAGGAGGAGGAGGAGGAGGTAGGAAGGAGGAAGTAAATAGGAAGTAGGGAGCAGGAGGTCGGGAAGAGGAGGAGATAGGAAGAAAGTATAACAGAGGAGGTAAGTAGGTAGGAGGAGGTAGGAAGGGGGAGGAGAAGGAGGAGATAGGAGGGAGTAGGAAGAAGGAGGTAGATAAGCTATAAGGAGGAAGGAAGGAAAAGGTAGATAGGTAGAAGACGAGGAGATATATAGGAAGAAGGAGATAAGAAGTAGGAGGTAGACAGGCAGAAGGAGGTAGGGAAGAGAAGGTAGGAAGGAAAGAAGGTAGGTAGGTAGGGAGGGAGGGAGGAAGTACGAAGGTAGAAAGGGAGGAGAAGGTAAATCTAGGTGTTGCAGTGATGAAGGTAGCTAAGTGGAAGGTAAGGGAAGAGGGGGGGAGGGGGGGGAGGCAACGGATGGGAAGGAGAGTGGAGAGAAAGGTGAAGGGAAGGGAAGTGGAAGGTGAGGGAAGAGGGTGTGATGGGAAGGAGAGGGAGGAGGAGGGAGGAAAGGTAATGTATGGTAAGGAGAGTGGAGAGAAAAGTGAAAGGAAGGTAAATGGAAGGTAAGGGAAGAGGGTGTGATGGGAAGGAGAGGGGAGGAGGAGGAGGGAGTAATGGATGGGAAGGAGAGTGGAGAGAAAAGTGGAAGGAAGGGACGTGGGAAGGAGGGGTAGAGGGGATGGGGGTGAATGAAGGGGAAGGAGGGAGAGAGGGAGGAAAGTGCGTAATGGATGAGAGTGAGAGTGGAGGAAAAAAGGTGGAAGGAAGGTATGAGTGGGATGTATGGGATAGGTGTGAAGGAGTGGAGGTGAGGCGTGGGAGAGAGAAAGAGAGAAAAAAAACAGGTGAAAAGTATAGAAGGATGATAGAGGAGAAAGGGAAAAAAATGAAGCGTGTAGGAAAAGGAGAGAAAAAAAGGAAGTTGGGTGTGTACTTCAGAAAGAGAAGAGAAGGAAGAAAATGAGAAAAAAAAGGTGATACGTGTAGGAGAATGAGAGAGAAGGAGAAAGGGGAAAAAATGAGGCGAGTAGGAAATAGAGAGAAAAAAATGAGTTAGGTGTGTACTACAGAAAGAGAAGAAAAGGAAGAGAATGAGAGAAAAAACAGGAGATACGTGTAGAAGAATGATAGAGAGAAGGAGAAAGGAAAATAAAATGTGAAGAGTGTAGGAAAAGGGGAAAAAATGAGTTAGGTGTGTACTGCAGAAAGAGAAGAACTGGAAGAGAATGAGAGAAAAAACAGGAGATACGTGTGAAATGAATGGAGAAAGAGAGAAAGAAAAAGGAAAATGAAAAATAAAGAAGAAAGGGGGAAAATGAGTTAGGTGTGTACTGCAGAAAGAGAAGAAAAGGAAGAGAGAAAGAGAGATAAAAAAACAGAGGATGGGGATAAGTAAGGTAAGGTCTGGTGGTCTACTAATGCAAGTGTATGGGCTGGTGGGGGTAAATTAGAGGTTACTGAGAGCTGTGTGTATCTGAGCAGGGTGGGAAAGTAGTGAAAAATAGAAATAGGTTGCAAAAAAGAGAGAGAGAGAGAGAGAGAGAGAGAGAGAGAGAGAGAGAGAGAGAGAGAGAGAGAGAGAGAGAGAGAGAGAATGGGAAAATTAAAGAGGAAGATGGTGGGTATAGTTTGTATCTGAGGTGGGTGGGAAAGTAGTAAAAAAAATAGAAATGGGTTGAAAAAAGGAGTAAAGAGAGAGAGAATGGGAAAAATTAGTGATGTCAAGCTTAGTCTACTGCAAGTGTGTGTCCTGCCTACGACTTAAACGCTTTCAAGAGGAGAGTATCAAGCCGCCTCTCATTTTGGCTACTCTTAATATCGACTTTTTTTTTTACAGGATCAGGGCCAGTGTTTTTTTTTTTTTCATTTATTTTTGTATCATTCATTTGTATTATTCCTTATTTATTTATTGTTTTCATGCTGGGGGTTTTTTATATGACTTTACTTTACTTTATTTTAGTTATAGTGTTTTTGCCTTTGAGTTCCCCCTTAACTGTAAATAATAATAATAATAATAATAATAATAATAATAATAATAATAATAATGTAGGGGAAGGTAAGGTGGGTAGCTAAGTAAGTAAGTAAAGAAGGGAAAATGAAGTGCATGGTCGGACTAATAACCGCTTAGCGTGTACAGAGCAGGTGTGGGCACAGGTAAATACAGTAACGAGGAGACAGGTAAAGGTGTTGAAATAGAGAGAGGAGTTAAAAGGCCACTAAACGAAAAGCCTAAGTGGAGCGAAAGTGGAAGAAGGGAGGGAGTAAAGTGTTGTATGAAAAAGGAGGTCACCGAGGAAAAAAAATATGAAGAAAATAAAGTGAAGGTAAGAATGTTGTGAAGGAGAGGGAGAGCGTGAGAGAGGAAGAGGGTAGGAGGAGGGAAGGAAGGAGGAGGGAAGGAGGAAGGGGAAACTGTGAAGGAGAGTGAGTGCATGAGAGAGAGAGAGAGAGAGAGAGAGAGAGAGAGAGAGAGAGAGAGAGAGAGAGAGAGAGAGAGAGAGAGAGAAGGGAGGAGTGAAGAAGAGGAAGGAGAGGGGAAACTGTAAAGGAAAGGAGGAAGAGAAGAAAGTGAAACTGGAAGAGAATGGGAGAAGAAAAAAGTGAAAGGGAAGGACTTGAGCGGAGGAGAGGAAGAGGGAAGTGGTAGGGACGGGAGGAGAAGATGATAGGGAAGAAGGAATAAAGAAGAAGAGGAGGAGAAGAGTGAAGGAGAAGAGAATGGACGGGTCGGGAGGGATGGGAAGGGAAGAGGAGAAAGAATGAGGAAGAGGAGTGGTGGGAAGAGGTGAGTAGACGGGAGGGAAAGGCAAACAGATGAGAAAAAGGAGGGGAAAGGAAAAAAAAGAAAGCGAGTGGACGGGATAGGAAGGTGAAGGAAGGGCAAGGAGAAAGAATGAGGAGAAGGAGAGGGAAGAAGTGGACAGGAGGAAGAGGAAGAGGAGGAAGAGGAAGGGGAGGATGTAAGTGGAAGGAAGGGGAATGGAGGAAAGGGGCAGGAGGCAGTACGGACGCTATCAGGAAACAGAGGTGAGTCTTACGTAGATGATCACCGGTAATTAAGCGAGCGACGAGGCAGGCTGTGGAGCGCGGCGGGAAAGGTAGTCTGATGGAGGGCTCGCCGAGGGAATGGATAAGGGGGGGGGAGGGAGGAGGTGAAGAAGGGGTGAGAAAGAGGTGAAAGGGGTGGGTGGGTGGGTGATCTGCGGTGTGTGCTGACAAGGGAGGATGTGAAAGGGTGTGGAAATATAAACAAGGAATAAGGAGATAGGAAAGGATGTGGAGGAGGATATGAAGGAAGAAGAAGAAGAAGAAGAAGAAGAAGAAGAAGAAGAAGAAGAAGAAAAACAACAACAACAACAACAACAACAACGACAACAAAAAATAAGAGAATAGAAGAAAGAGAGGGAGGAGGAGGAAGAGGAAGAGTAGCAGGAGGAGGAGGAGGAGGAGGAGGAGGAGGAAGAGGAGGAGGAGGAGAAGACCACATCTGAAATTGACGTCTTAATGAGTCGTTCATCATTCGAACAATACCGTATTGGTCTCTCTCTCTCTCTCTCTGTTTCTATTTTTTTTCTTACCCGCCTCCTTCTCCTGTCCCTCCTCTCATCAATCTTCTCTTCTCTCCCTCTTTTATATTTTCCTATTCCATTCCTTCCTTTCCTTTTATTGAGCTGTTTCTTTTCTTCCTTCCTCTTTTTACTAACCTTCTCCTTCCTCCTATCCTCTCATCAATCATCTAATCCCTCCCTCCTTCCCTTTTATCTTTTCTCCATTCTTTCCCTTCCTTCCCTCCTTCCTTGACCTGTCCTTCGTTTTTTACCGTTTCTCGAATTCCCTTCCTTCTTCCCCCTTCCTCCCTCTTTTATCAGCCCCTATTCCTTCCCTTCCATGCTTTCTTTCCTGATTATATTTCTTTATTATTTCCCAGATTTCCTCTCTTCCCTTCCTTCTTCCCCCTTCCTCTTTTGTCTGTCCCTATTCCTTCCCTTCCTTATTCCCCTTCCTCTTCCATCCATTCCCATTCCTTCCCTTCCATCCTTCCTTTCCTGACCTTCTTTCCTTCTTCCTACGTTCCTGTATTTCCAAGTCTCTTTCCTTTTCCTTCACTTCCTTTCAAGACTCCTTCTCTCCCTCGTTAATTTTCTCTCCCTTTCTCCTCTGCCCTGCTTTTACTCTCATTCCTTTCCTTCCCTTTCTCTCCCCCCGTCTCTTCCGCAACTGTATTTCTTCCTTTCTTTCTCTCCCTCTTCTTTGTCCAACTTCTCCTTTTGTTCTTCCTCCTCCTTTTCTTTTCGGCTAATATATTTATTCTTTCTTCTGAAGTCATACGTTCTGTCTTTCTTTCCCTTGTTTCCTGTCTTCCATCTCCTCTCCTTTATCAAGCTATTCATTCTTCCAGTCTTAGTCGCATCTCCCTTCCCCTTCCTTTCTGTCTATCTCTCTGTTCCTGTTTCGAGTCCTCTGTTTCCTCTGTTTCTCTTCTCTGTTTCTCTGTCTCTCTACGTCTTCTTCTTCTCAGCCTTCCTGCCTTGATGTCTGTCCTTGTCTCTCTCTCTCTCTCTCTCTCTCTCTGGTTCCTCTTTTATCTCTTTCATTTCTTCGTCTTTCTCTCTTCCTTCCTTTCTTCCTTGACGCCTGTTCCTGTTTCGTCCACTCCGGGTCTTCATTTCACTTCTTCCTCCTCCTCCTCCTCTCCTTTCCTTGCTTTCCTTTCCTCTTTTCCCTTCCACTTCCTCTCCATGTCTTCCTCGTTTCCTCTTTCATGTTGCCTGTTCCTGTCTTCGCTTACTCCTGCTTCCTCTTTTCAGTTCTTCCTCCATTAGTCTTCCTCTTTTCCTTCCTTGCTGTCTGTTCCTATTTCACGCTTCCTACGCCTGCTCTTTTCTCTTCGTTTCCCTCTTTAAATCCTTCTCTAACTCTTCTTTTCTTAATGTGTTTTTTGTTCCCCTTTTCTCTCCTTTTTTCTGTTCATTTTCCTTTTTTTCCTTCTCTTCTTTCTGTCTGCTTCTATTTTTCTACCTCCCGCTTTTCTTATTAGTTATCCTTCCTTTTTCTCTCCTTTCCTTTCTCTCTATCCCTCTTTCCATCCCTTCCCCGTTCTTCTTCTTCTCTCTTCTTTCCCCTTTCAAAGTTATCCTCTCTTCCTCTCTTTCTGTCTCCTCCTATTTTTCTACCTCGCGCTTCTCTTATCAGTTATTCTTCCTTTTTCTCTCCTTTCCTTTCTCTCTATTCCTCTTTAGATCCTTTTCCCGTTTTTCTTTTCTCTTTTACCCCTTTCAAAGTTATCCTCTCTTCCTCTCTTTCTGTCTCCTCCTATTTTTCTCCCTCCCGCTTTTCTTATTGATATTCTTCCTTTTTCTCTCCTTACTCTCTATTCCTCTTTCGATCCCTTTCCCGTTCTTCTTCTAACTTCTTTTTCCTCTATCGTCATCTTCTTCTCCTCTTCCTTCCTTGTCGTCTGCTCCTCTTTCGCTTAGTTCTCTTTTTGGCCACTCCTCTGTATACTCTATTCAGGAGCAGTAAGTAGCGGGCTTTTTTTTTTCATTATTGTTTTCTTTTTTTTGTTACGCCCTCTAACTGTCTCCTCTGCTGTAAAAAAAAAAAAAAAAAAAAAAAAAAAAACATCGGCTCCGCTTCTCTTATTAGTTGTTCTTCCTTTTTCTCTCCTCTCCTCACTCTCTATTCCTCTTTCGATTCCTTTCCCGTATCATCTTTTTCTCACTTCTTCCTCCTCTATTGTCTTCCTTCCTTGTCGTCTGCTCCTCTTTCGCTTACTTCGGCTTCTCTTCCCAATATTTTTCCCTCCCCAAGCATGTCACGTCTCCAGCCTGTCCATTCCCTGTCAAGCACACTCTTCACTAACGCCTACCGAGTGAAGAAGAAGGAAGGAAGGAAGGGAGAGGCAGAGTGAAGGTTCCATTGTCCTGCTGAAGCCCTTTGATATCACGTTAGGAAAGGTGGGATAAGTTTGGAGTCAGTTATTTTAGTCGGTTTGTGTTTGTGTTTGTGTGTGTGTGTGTGTGTGTGTGTGTGTGTGTGTGTGTGTGTGTGTGTGTGTGTGTGTGTGTGTGTGTGTGTGTGTGAGAGAGAGAGAGAGAGAGAGAGAGAGAGAGAGAGAGAGAGAGAGAGAGAGAGAGAGAGAGTTACACAGGTGAGCTACAGGTGACGTAAAGGCCCATTGGCGCGCCGCTGTACACACAAACACACACACACACACACACACACACACACACACACACACACACACACACTCTCTCTCTCTCTCTCTCTCTCTCTCTCTCTTGTTTATGTGCTTCAAGGTCGTGAGTGTTTGAAAAAAAAAAACGAAAAAAAATAACAGGTGAAACACGACTTGAATTCCGCTTCGTGTTCTGTTTTCTGCCGTGTGTGTGTGTGTGTGTGTGTGTGTGTGTGTGTGTGTGTGTGTGTGTGTGTGTGTGTGTGTGTGTGTGTGTGTGTGTGTGTGTGTGTGTGTGTGTGTGTGTGTGTGTCTGTTTGTGTGATTGAATTTTTGTCTGTCTGTTTGTCTGTGTCTGTCTATCTGTGTGTATATGCTTTTCTATGTCTGTTTTTATGTCTGTCTGTCTCTTTTTGTGTCGTTTCTTTGTCTGTTACCCTGTTTGTCTGTGAGAGCATCCACGCGTTAGTCTGTTTGTTTTCCATTGTCTGTGAACGTCTGGCCTCGGGAGATAAGGGCAGCAGGGTGACGGGAAACGTTCTGACCCCAAATGCCTGAATACCTGCACACACGGACCCTGAGAATCTGCTACGAGGAAATGTACGAGAAAGACGAGAAAAGGCGCGGCAGCAGAAATAGAAGAGAAAAAGAATAGAAAAAAATATGTACAGAAGAACAGAAAAAAATATGTACAGAATGCGTTTGGACAGCGGTAGAAGATGATGAAGGGAAGAACAGAGATAAAAAAATGTGAGAAACGAGAAGAAGAAGGAAGAAAAATAGAATAGAAAAATAATAGAAAAAAAATATGTTCAGAAGAATAGAAAAAAATATGTACAGAATGCGTTTGGACAGCGGTAGAAGATGATGAAGTGAAGAACAGAAATAAAAATGTGAGAAACGGGAAGAGGAAGGAAGAAAAGTAGAGTAAAAAAGAATAGAAAAAAAATATGTACAGAAGAATAGAAAAAAATATGTACAGAATGCGTTTGGACAGCGGTAGATGATGAAGTGAAGAACAGAAATAAAAATGTGAGAAACAGGAAAAGGAAGAAAAGTAGAATAAAAAAGAATAGAAAAAAAATATGTACAGAAGAATAAAGAAAAAAATATGTACAGAATGCGTTTGGACAGCGGTAGAAGATGATGAAGTGAAGAACAGAGATAAAAAAAAAAAGTGAGAAACGAGAAGAGGAAAGAAGAAAAATAGAATAGAAAAAGAATACAAAAAAAAATGTACAGAAGAATAAAGAAAAAATATGTACAGAATGCGTTTGGACAGCGGTAGAAGATGAAGTGAAGGACAGATAAAAAAAAAAAGTGAGAAACGAGAAGAGGAAAGAAGAAAAATAGAATAGAAAAAGAATACAAAAAAAATATGTACAGAAGAATAAAGAAAAAATATGTACAGAATGCGTTTGGACAGCGGTAGATGATGAAATGAAAAACAGAGATAAAAAAAAAAAGTGAGAAACGAGAAGAGGAAAGAAGAAAAATAGAATAGAAAAAGAATACAAAAAAATATGTACAGAAGAATAAAGAAAAAATATGTACAGAATGCGTTTGGACAGCGGTAGAAGATGAAGTGAAGGACAGATAAAAAAAATGTGAAAAACGGGAAGAGAGGAGGGTAGGTGTATACACAAAGGTTATACATGGGAGTGGGGAGAGAGTGGCGGAGTAGCAGATGGACCCTACGTCTTATCAACAAACCAAACACCATACACAAGATTGGCTATTAGGGGGAGGAAGAGACTGCAGGTATAGACTATTAAGGTGAAGGTAAGGTAAATTTGAGGGCGTGTGATGTAACTTTGTTTTTTTACAGCAAAGGAGACGGCTCAAGGGCAACAAAAAGAGTGCAGAGAAAGAAAAGACTCACTCACCGCTCAAATAACTGCGCGTGGTCTCAGTGCGCATCTCAGTCTCGTTTTTCTTTTTTCTTTTTTTACAGCAAGGGAGACAGCTCAAGGGAAATTAAAGCGAAGAAGCAACACAAGAGCCCGACAAACGTTGCTCCATTTCTTCTTCTGCTGCTGTCGATTCATTCTTTTCTTTCCTCGCCTCCTTTCTAACCCTTGCTATCATCAGCGAAGGAGAGAGAGGAGAAGGAGGAGGAAGAGGACGAGGAGCGAGAGAAGTCATCGTGGAGTCTTCTCATGTTCTTATCCTTCTTCCTCATCCCGAAGCTTACATAGATGAAGAGGGCTAAAGGGGAGAGGCACGCTAAGTCATAGTAAACAGGGCTCCCAGAATGTTTCCCTCGCGCAGAAAGGAAAACAATGCAAAAGATAACACGAGGAAAAGAAGAAAAAGAACAAAAAGATCGTGAATACAGCTAAACGACACTCATACACACAAAAAAAAAGGAAAAGAAAGAGAAAATTGAAAGGAAAAGAAAGGAAAAGGAAAATAATAATAATAATAAACTGAGGAAAAGAAGAAAAGGAAAAAAAGAGATCGAGATTAAAGTAAAGGAAATGAAAAGGAAAGGGAAAACAAAATAGAAAAGGAAAGGAAAAGGAAAATAATAATAATAATAAACTGAGGAAAAGAAGGAAAAGAAAAAAAAGAGGATCGTGAATATAGCTGAACGACACTCATACACAAGAAAAGGAAAAGGAAACGGAAGAGAAAATTGAAAAGGAAAAGAAAGCAAAAGGAACAGGAAAATAATACAAATAATAAACTGAGGAAAAGAAGAAAATGAAAAATAAAGAGCGTGCATAAAGGAAACGGAAGAGAAAATTGAAAAGGAAAAGAAAGGAAAGACAAAAGGAAAATGATAATATTAATAAACTGAGGAAAAGAAGAAAATAAAAAAACAGATTGTGTATGAAGTTAAACCACACTCATACAAAGGAAAAAGAAGAGCAAAAGGAAGAAAAAATGGGAAAAGAAAAAAAGAGGAAAGGGAAAAGAAAAGGGAGGGAAAGACAGACTAAGAAAAAAAGAGGAAAGGGAAAAGAAAAGGGAGGGAAAGACAGACTAAGAAAGAGGAGGTAAAGGGGAAAACAGGTTAAATGAAAGCCAAGGAGAGGAGCAAGAAAAGAAAAAGGAGAAGGAAAAGCAAATGAAGGAAATGGAAAGGAAAAAATGAGAAGGGAAAGACAAACTAAGAGAGAGAGAGGAGGAAAAAGAGCAAACAGATGAGACATATAATCCGTTACATCTTATCCTTTCCCTTTCCTTCCTTTATCTTACCTTCCCTTACTCTCCTCTCCTCTCCTCACCTCCATTCTTCCCCTTCGCGTCCCTTCACTTCCCTTCCTTTCCCTTCCCTTCCCTTTCCTTCTCTTCCCTTCCTTGCCCTTCCCTTCCCTTATCTTACCTTCCCTTACTCTCCTCTCCTCTATTCCATTCTTCCCTTTCGCGTCCCTTCCCTCCCCTTCCCTTCCTTTTCCTTCTCTTCCCTTCCCTGCCCTTCCCTTTCCTTATCTTACCTTCCCTTACTCTCCTCTCCTCTCCTCTCCTCCATTCTTCCCCTTCGCGTCCCTTCACTTCCCTTCTCTTCTCTTCCCTTCCCTTTCCTTCTCTTCCCTTCCCTGCCCTTCCCATTCCTTATCTTACCTTTCCCTTACTCTCCCTCCTCTCCTCTCTCCTCCTTCCTTCCTTCGTCCCTTCACTTCCCCTTCTCTCTTCCTTCCCTTTCCTTCCTTCCTTCCCTTCCCTTCCTTCTCCTTCTCTTCCTTTCACTTCCTCTCCTCTCCTCTCCTTTTACCTTCCTTTTCTCCCCTTCCTCCTTTTGTTTCTCTCATTTGTAGGTCTTATTTTATTCCCTCTTCTTCTTCCCTTTCCTTCCTAAAGACGTAAAGGTAAACGCCCCGCCACGGAGAGGAGCAGCAGGTAAATTGAGGGATATTCCAGGTAAAAGTCGGAAGTAAAAATGATACAAAAAGCGATGCAAGTTAATGAGATCGCCCGCTGTCCACATTTTTAAGGAAGAAGAGATGGAGAGGAAGAGAGGAAGAGTGGAGAGAGAGAGAAAAGAATATAGATTGAGAGATAAATACTGAGAGAGAGAGAGAGAGAGAGAGAGAGAGAGAGAGAGAGAGAGATATGAAAGAATAGAGATAAATAGATAGAGGATTAGAGAGGGCAGAATAGAGGCTGAGGAAAAGGATAAGAGACGAAAAGGAAAACAAAAAGAAAATAGAGATAAATAGAGATAAATAGAGATAAGGAACAGAATAAAGGCAGAGAAGAGGAGTAGAGAGAGAGAGAGAGAGAGAGAGAGAGAGAGAGAAATATATTAACAGAGATAAACAGATACACGTAAAATATAGCAGCAGAGAAACATTAGAAAAGGGCAGCCTCTTCCAAAAGTACCGAAAAGTGAAGAAAAAAAAGGAAACGGAAGATAAATTCGGACAGCCCTTCCCTGCCAGAAATGAAAGTGAAAAAAAATAATTGAATAATATAATCAACTTCAATCATTCTATCGCCGACTTTTAATCTCGTTGGGAAAGCTTTTAGTGTCCCAATTAGCGTGTGTGTGTGTGTGTGTGTGTGTGTGTGTGTGTGTGTGTGTGTGTGTGTGTGTGTGTGTGTGTGGGGAGAGAGAGAGAGAGAGAGAGAGAGATGGAGAAATAGAATAAAGGAGAAGAGAAAGGTAAAGAAAAAGACTCCTCCTCCTCCTCCTCCTCCTCCTCCTCCTCCTGACGAAGAAGAAGAACAACAACAACAAGAAGGCGACTTTCTCTTTTACACTTTAAAAAATAGAAAAAAAAACTCGTGATCAATAACTGAAAAAAAGAAAAAAAATAACAATACCAATCACCACTAATTAAAGAAAAAAAAGAGGAAAAAAAGACGTTCCTCTGCTTCGTCTTCTTCGTTACAAACCTGATCGCTTCAATTTCCTGCTTTCTCTCTCTCTCTCTCTCTCTCTCTCTCTCTCTCTCTCTCTCTCTCTCTCTCTCTCTCTCTCTCTCTCTCTCTCTCTTCCCATCCAATCTCTCTTTATCACCAATTCCTTCACCCCCACCACCTGCCTCCTTTATTTCCTCCTCCTCCTCCTCCTCCTCCCTCATTTCAGTGCATCATTCCCGGTCATTCTCCTCTTCTCGCCTTTCCTTTGTCTTCTTAACACTTACACTCCTCCTCCTCTTCCTCCTCCTCCTCCTCCTCCTCCTCCTCCTCCTCCTCCTCTTCTTCCTCCTCCTCCTCCGTCACCACACGAATTCATCTTGTTCTTTTTATTTCTATTCTTTTCTCTTTCTCAGTAGTAAAGGAAAGCAATATATCTGTTTGTCTGTTTGTCTTCTATCGATAATGTCAAGTGGTGAAGTGATTTTTTTGTGTTTGTGTGTGTGTGTGTGTGTGTGTGTGTGTGTGTGTGTGTGTGTGTGTGTGTGTGTGTATCTTTTGCAGGAGCGATTGAAGAAGGGAAACATTTTTGCGTGAAGAGAAGAAGAAGAAGAAGAAGAAGAAGAAGAAGAAGAAGAAGAAGAAGAAGAAGAAGAAAAAGAAGAAGAAGAAGAAGAAGAAGAAGAAGAAGAAGAAGAAGAAGAAATAAAAGTTGATAAAAAGAAGACCAAGAGAACAAGAACAAGAAGAACAAGAACAAAAATATAAACAAGAAAAAAATAAACAAGAAAAAGATAAACAAGAAAATAAGAAAAAAAACAGAAGAAGGAAAGCTGCACAATACATTTTCTTTCTCGACATTTTCATTTCAGAGTGTAGTTCAATCCTTCTCTTCCTTTTTATTTAACTCCCAAGCACATCTAAGGGAAGCAAGTCCCCCGCAAAGGATATATTATAGGAGGGAGGAAGACACGAAGAGTTATTGATGTTGTTGTTGTTGTTGTTGTTGTTGTTGTTGTTGTTGTTGCTATTCCTGTGCACGCTTAAAGCAACAAGATAGTGGGGAAAACCTTCTCTTTGGCATGTCCTGTTGGAGAGAGAGAGAGAGAGAGAGAAGAAAAAGAAGGAAACGAAAAAACAAAACAAGAAAAGGACAAGAACAAGAAAAACGGAGAGCTCAAACAAGGACAAGAACAACAGCAACACAAATTAGGAACAACAAAAAGAACAATAAGAAATAGAACAAGAATAAAAAAAACATAAGAGAAGAAAGAAAAGAAAGAGAAGAACGAGAAGGAAGAGGAAGAAGAGCAAAAGGGGAGCGGGGGAGGAGGAAGAGGAGGAGGAAACGAGAAGGAAGAGGAAGAAGAGCAAGAGAGGAGGAGGAGTAGGAAGAGGAGGAGGAAACGAGAAGGAAGAGGAAGAAGAGCAAGAGAGGAGGAGGAGGAGGAGGAGGAAGAGGAGGAGGAAACGAGAAGGAAGAGGAAGAAGAGCAAAAGAGGAGGAGGAGGAGGAGGAAGAGGAGGAGGAAACGAGAAGGAAGAGGAAGAAGAGCAAGAGAGGAGGAGGAGTAGGAAGAGGAGGAGGAAACGAGAAGGAAGAGGAAGAAGAGCAAAAGAGGAGGAGGAGGAGGAGGAGGAGGAGGAAATGCAGCGCGGACAGAGACAAATGAAGGGAAGGAGAAGGTTAAAGCAACACCTGACGGAGACTAATTGACCAGGTGAGGATAAGGGGAGACTCTCTATACGTGGCAAGGGTTCGAATCCACTCCATCATCATCATCATCATCAGTGCATTGGGGTCGATGATGGAATACGAGAGGTGGGAAAGCGTCTATTTATATATATATTCCAATTTGCTTATTATTTTGTGTATTTATTTATCTATTTTTTCACTTTATTATTTTCTCTCTCCCGGGAATGTTTGTTGTTGTAGCTGGGAGGTAGGTGAGGCAGGTGGGAGAGGGGAGAAGGGGAGAGGAGGAAAGGAAAGGTGGGGGAGAGGACGTTATCTCTGGAGGCACCTGTTGTGTGTGGGAGGGAGGGAGGGAGAGAGAAGGGGAGGATGATGGAGAGAGAAGGATATGGAGTGGAGGAGAGAGGGAGAGGGGAAAAGAGGAAAGATAGGGAGTAAAAGGGATAGGATAAAGAGGAGAAGAAAACAGGGAAGGGATTAGA
Organism: Eriocheir sinensis; assembly: GCF_024679095.1. Classification (NCBI taxonomy): domain Eukaryota; kingdom Metazoa; phylum Arthropoda; class Malacostraca; order Decapoda; family Varunidae; genus Eriocheir; species Eriocheir sinensis. Next base: position 22,528,363 of record NC_066512.1, read on the forward strand.
GAGAAGATGGGAGTAGAAATGAGGAAAATAGGGGAGAGGAAAGGAAAGAAGGAGAAGAGAAAAGGAGAAGAGAGAAGAAGAGAAAAGGAGAATAGAGGATAAGAAAGGAGAGGAGAGGGGAAAAAGGATATCACAAAACAGGACATGAGACAAATAGAGAGGATAAGAGAAGGATAAGAAAGGAGAGGAGAGGGGAAAAAGGATATCACAGAACAGGACATGAGACAAATAGGATAAGAGAAGGATAAGGAAGGAGAGGAGAGGGAAAAAGGATACGACAGGGTAGGACATAATACCAATACAGAAGAGAGGAGGAAAAGAAAGGAAAGGATAAAAGAAGAACCATGAGATAAGAGGAAGAAATGAAGGCAGAAAAAATAAGCTCGGAGAAGAGGGTAAGTGTGTATTGTTGAAGGAGGAGGAGGAGGAGGAGGAGGAGGAGGGAATTATTAAGGAGAGGAGGAGTGAGGGAAGAGATAAAATGACGGATCGGTTTCATCTCCTATCGAGGTCAAGAAGATCCGTGTGACGTCATCGACCTCAAACTACAACAACAACAACAACAACAACAACAACAAAAGGTAGGAAGAAAACTTTTACCCCAACGACTGTATGATTTTTCTTTTTTCTATTTTTTTCCTCCTCTCCCCCTCTTCTTTTTCTTCTTTTGCTTTTTCTTTTGCGTTTTCTTCTTTTCCTTTTTTTCTTTTCTTCTTCATTTTCTTCTTTTTCTTCTTGGTCTTCGTCTTCGTCTCCCTTTTCTTTTTCTTCTTCTTCTGTTACTACTACTACTATTACTACTACTACTACTACTGTTACTACTACTACTACTACTACTACTACTACTTCATCTTCTTCTTTTTCTTCTTCTCCTCCTCCTTCCTTTTCCTCCTAATTCTCCACCTCTTCTTTCGTCTCCTTTGTTCTCTTTAATTTTCTTCTGATTTACTTAACATCATCATCGTTAATTATATACTATCTCTCTTTTTTCTTTCTCTCTTCTCTCTTTCTTTGTTCTACTTCCTCTTATTTCTTCCCCCTCTTCCGCAAACTTCTCATTTCCTCTTTTTTTCCTCCATAATCTAACCTTGTCATGTCTCCCTCTTGCCTCCTTTATTCTCCTTCTCATTACTCTTCTTGCTCTCTTCCCTTCTCTTCCACTGCACAGGAAATGACTCTACCTCCTCTCCATTTTTCTCTCCCTCTACCTCCCTATTCATTATCCCCTCCCTTTCTACCCCTCTCTCTCCCTCTCTCCTTCTCTTTCTCTCCTGCAAGTATATATCCAAGGCTATTACTCCACTTTTTTTCCTCTCTCTCTCTCTCTCTCTCTCTCTCTCTCTCTCTCTCTCTCTCTCTCTCTCTCTCTCTCTCTCTCTCTCTCTCCATTCGTTATCCTCCTCCTTTTTCCCTCCCTCCTTTTTTTCCCTCATCATATTTACTTGTTTTTTCCATTAGCCTTACATAGTGGAGGAAAAATGGAGGGAAGGGAGGAAAGAAGAAAAGGAGGAAAGAAGAGGAGAGAGAGGTTTAGTAAGGGAGTGTGTGGAGAAGGGAGTGTGTGTCTGTGTGTGTGTGTGTGTGTGTGTGTGTGTGTGTGTGTGTGTGTGTGTGTGTGTGTGTGTGTGTAGATTTGTTATTTGTTAGTTAGTTTGTTTGTTTTCCATTATGAGGTACGGCGTAGAAGAAAAGAAAAAAAGGAAGGAAGGAAGGAAGGAAGGAAGGAAGGAAGGGAGAAGAAAAGTTAACAGTGAATCATATACAAAAAAAATATTGGCAGTTCTTTCATATTCTTTTCTATTTTTTCTTTATTTTTCGCTCACGTGATGCTATTTATTCACATTTATCATTTATCTTCCCATTCTCTCTTTTATCTACTTATTCCCTGATTTTTTTTCCATTTCCTTACCAACTCTATCACTTACTTATTTCCCATTCACATTATCTATTCTTTACGTAACCATTTTCTCATTCATCTACTCAACGATTTTTTTTCCTATTTCTTTATCTATTCAGTCCTAATCTCGTAATCATAAATCAGAATAAACATACATATAATCGTAATTCAGGCATGATCTTCTTAATCTGCATATAATTACTTGCTCCATCATTTTTCGCTAATCATAATCTGTTTTCGTTTTTTTTCATTATTTTCGTACATTTTTTTATTAGTATGTTTTCTAATTACACGACTTATCATCTTCATTATCATACCCATCCATCGCTTATAATCTCCTGTTCTCGTTTTTTTTTTTCATTATTTTCCTACATTTTTTATTAGTATGTTTTTCAATTACACGACTTATTATCCTCATTATCATACCCATCCATCGCTTATAATCTCCTGTTCTCGTTTTTTTATTCATTATTTTCCTACATTTTTTATTAGTATGCTTTCTAATTACAACTTATTATCCTCATTATCATACCCATCCATCGCTTATAATCTCCTGTTCTCGTTTTTTTATTCATTATTATCCTACATTTTTTATTAGTATGTTTTCTAATTACACGACTTATCATCTTCATTATCATACCCATCCATCGCTTATCATAATCTCCTGTTCTCGTTTTCTTCATTATTTTCCTACATTTTTTATTAGTATGCTTTCTAATTACACGACTTATTATCCTCATTATCATAGTCATCCATCTATAGTATTACCACCACATTTTCAAGTCATTAATCACTTCCTCACAACTCTAATTAGGTCTTTTAATCATCCTCATCGTACTCACCCTCTCACAGTATTACCACCACATTTTCAAGCCATTGCTCACTTTCTCACAGCTCTATATACGTCTTTTAATCATCCTCATCTTACTCATCTTCTCACAGTATTATCAGCTCATTTTCAAGCCATTAATCACTTTCTCACAACTCCATTCACGTCTTTTAATCATCCTCATCTAACTCATCCTCTCACAGTATTACCAACACAATTTTCAAACCCCTCACATTCTTATCTATACGTCCATTAATCCTCTGCAACTTCCTTAATCCTCTCATTCTCAAACCACTCACACACTTCCTCCTTATCTTACTCATCCTCTCACACTATTGCCACCTCCACTTCAAACCCTGATTCACTAGTATTAACACGTATTTCTATCCTATTCCTGTTACTCATCTCTCCCAGTATTGCCAACTCATTATCAAACCACTAACATACTTACTTACACTTCTATTCATCCTCCTTATCTTACTCATCCTCTCACACTATTGCCACCTCCATTTCAAACCCTGATTCACTTCCTCACCTCACAATTATTAACACGTATTCCTATCCTCCTCACGTTACTCATCTCTCCCAGTATTGCCAACTCACTTTCAAACCCCTCACATCCCTATTTACACGTCTCATCTTACTCATCCTCATATCTTACTCATCATTTCCCACAGTATTACCAGTCCATTCTTCAGCCTCCATCTCACTTCCTCCCAGCCCTGCCCCGCCCTTCCCTACTCCCCCCCCCGCCCTTGAGCCTAATAATACCCTTGTCCACGCCCCCACACCGGCTCCGTTACAATGGGCATCAGAGAGGGAGACAAAGGTGCGGGTAACGGTGATTCGGTTCGGTTCTGGTCTGCCAACTGTTTTTTTTTTTTTTTTTTTTTAGTGTGTGTGTGTGTGTGTGTGTGTGTGTGTGTGTGCGTGTGTGTGTGTGTTTGTCATTTTTGTTGTTGTTGTTTGTATTTGTTTTTTTGACGGTTGTTGGAGGTTGTTTTTATGGTCATCTGTTTTTGTTTTTTTTTGGTTTTGTTTTCTTTTCGTAATTGTTGTTTTTTTCTTGAATTTCTTGTTATCATTGTTGTTATTTTCATCGTCGGTGTTTTGTTGTTATTAGTGTTGTTGTTGTTATTGTAGTTGTTCTTATCGTTCTTATTGTTATATATTGTTGTTGTTAGTGTTCTTGTTGTTGTTGTCATCCTTGTTGTTGTTGTCATCCTTGTTGTTGTATCTAAACTCATTAATATCACCAACCACATGTTAGTAAAGTCAGTTGTGTCGCAGATGTCAAGGGAATCGGTGGTGGAGGTGGAGGTGGTGGTGGTGGTGGTGGTGAAGAGGAGGAGGAGGAGGAGGAGGAGGAGGAGGTGAAGGGAGAAGGGGTATGAAGATGCATGGGAAAGTAGGTCGTGAAGGTGGAGGGGGTTGGTCGAAGTGGAGGGGGGACTGGAGAAGAGGAGGAGGAGGAAGAAGGGGAGGTTGAACAGAAAAAAAAAAAGTGGGTTGTGGAGGTGGACTTACATAATGAGGGGGTAGGTGGAGCTCAGTGCGGAGTTAGTGGATAGGGACAAGGTGGTGCTGGTGGAGGAGGAGAGGGTTGGTGGAGGTGATGAAAGGGTGGAAGGGAAGGGAAAAGAGGTGGAGGTGGGGGAGGGGAAGGTGGAAGAGAAAGCAAATGAGATGGAGGTGAAAGTGGAGATGGAGGAAGGGTGGTTAGTGGAGGTGGAGAAAAAGGGAGGTTAGAGGAGGTGGAGGTGGGGTAAGGGAGCATTTGTGGAGGTGCAAGTGGAGATGGAGGTAGTGGAAGGGAGAGATGGGTGAGGGTAGAGGTGGAAGATGGGAAGATTAGGTTGATGTAGGTGGTGGAATTAGGGGTTAATGGAGGTGCATGTGGAGGTGGAGGAGAAGTGGAGGAGGTGGAGGAGATGATGACGTCACAGCAATGCGGCAAATATTTCTTGGCGGCTGACTGGTTCTGGCGCCACGCACACACACACACACACACACACACACACACACACACACACACACACACACTTGGAGACGAAGGCTATTTGTTCCTTACTCTCTTCTTGCACTTCATCCTCAAAATCTCTTCATCTCGACTACTCTCTCTCTCTCTCTCTCTCTCTCTCTCTCTCTCTCTCTCTCTCTCTCTCTCTCTCTCTCTCTCTCTCTCTCTCTTACACCCTCCCCTACCCGCCCACTTAAAGCAGAAGGGAGATGAGGGGAAGAAGAGGAGGAAAAATAAAGAAAGAAGGAAAAAGTATGAGAAGTGTGAAAGGAAATGAGAGTGTGTGTGGCTGGATTTGGCGGAGAGGAAAGGAAGGGGGAAAAAACAGATAAGGAAAAAACGCGGGGAAGACGAAGAAGAATGGGATTGCTAAGAAAGGGGAAAGGGGATCAAAGGGAGGGGAAGGAGGATTAAAGGGGAAAGAGGAATTTAGATAGGGAAATTAAGAGGTAACGGGGTGAGGGAGGAAGAGGAAAGGGGGGAAGGGGGTACTTCAAGAAGGAATGGAAGGGGGAAGGAGAAAGGGGAGGGGGAAGGAGGAGGGGGAAGGGGGAGGGGGAAGGGGGGAAGAAAGGGGAAATTTGAGAAAGGGGAACGGGAAGGGGAGAGTGATTTGAGGAGAAAACAAGAAAGAAGGGAGGAAAAAGGTGGAGGAGGGGAGAAAGAAAGGGGAGGAGGAGGAGAGGAAAAAAAGGGAGGTGAAAGGGAAGGGGGAAAGGGGAAGGGAGAGGGGGGGTCACAGGGGGCAAACTAGGGTGGCTTACGAAAGATTTATGGAAGCGATTCAATGCTCTTCTTACAATCGTCCATCTCTCTCTCTCTCTCTCTCTCTCTCTCTCTCTCTCTCTCTCTCTCTCTCTCTCTCTCTCTCTCTCTCTCTCCTCTATCTATTTTTTCGCTCTCCATCTCTCTTTCTATAATCTATCCTTCTTATCTCCTTTTTTCTGTTCTTTCGTTTCATCTCCTTAATCCATCTCTAATATTCTTGTAACATCCTCTTTCTCTCTCTCTCTCTCTCTCTCTCTCTCTCTCTCTCTCTCTCTCTCTCTCTCTCTCTCTCTCTCTCGGTGGTGGTAAAGAAAATAAAGCAAGAAATAAAGACAGCGAGGAAGCCAGTGGTCGCCTCGAGGTTTTGACAAGTTTTCTTTTTTTCTTTTTTCCTTCTTTTTTTTTCAGGTGTTTGTGATTGTCCTCTCGGGTCTACGTCCCTATTTCTCTTCTTGAACCTCCTCCTCCTCCTCCTCCTAGTCCTCCTCCTCCTTGTCCTTCTCCTCCTCCCCGTCCACCTTTTTTTATCCTCTCCACCTCTCGTTCTTTGATTTTTCCTCCTTGTTTTCCCTTTCTTTCTTCTTCCTTTCTTTCTTAACTTCCTCCTACTTTTTTGTTTTTTTCTTCCTCTCTCGAGTTTCCTTTGATTTTTTCCCTCATCCTCTTTTTTCCTTCCCTCCTCCTCGATTCCATTATTTTTCCTTCTCTTTTTTTTTTATCTAGCACTTGTTCTTGTTTTTCTGCTTCTTGTTTATCCTCTACTCCTACTATTACTACTACTACTATTACTACTACTGCTTATTCTTCTCCTTCTTTTTCTTCATTTTTTTCTCCCTTTTTCTTATGTTGCTTTATTTTTTTCTCTCATTCTTATTCTTTCATTTAATTTTTCTTCTTTTTCTTCTTCTTCTCCTCCGCCTCCTCAGACTGACTCACTTCATCTCCCTCCTCCTCATCCTCCTCCCTTCCCTCTCCACTATGTCTCCCCTTCCCTCTCCCTCTCCCTCTCCTTCCCCTCCCTTTTTCCTTCTCCCTCCTCCCTCCCTCCCTCCCTCCCTCCTTCACCACGTGGTAGCCCTGACGTCTAGTTATGTGTTTATTAATAGTTATCTCCCTTCCTTCCCTCCCTTCCTCCCTCCCTCCCTTCCCTTCCCTCCCTTCCCTCTCTCCTCGCTCTCTGTAAACAGCTTCATTCATCCATATCGAAGAGTTTATCTCCTCTTCTTCCTCTTCCTCCTCCTCCTCCTCCTCTTCCTCTTCTTCCTTCGTATGTTATTGATACTCTGAACGATCATCCTTCAAGTCCTTCCTATCCATCCTTCTTTAATTCATGTCTTCCTTTCCCTCTTATTCACTTAAACCTCCTCCTCCTCCTCTTGCTCCTCCTCCTCTTCTTCCTCCTCCTCCTCCTCCTCCCTCTTTATCCTCCCACTAAGATGTTTCGGTGTCATGCAAGTAATCAATCCTCCTCCTCCTCCTCCTCCTCCTCCTCCTCCTCTTCCTCATTCTTCCCCGTTCACTCACTTCCGTTGCTCTTTTCCTCCCTCATCCATTATTCTCGTCATCCATCTACACAACTCCACACCCACTCCTCCTCCACCTGCGATTGCTTACACTCCACTTTATCTATCACGTTTCCACTCCACAATCTATCAAATTTCCCCTCAGTATATATCACGCATCTACTCCACCTTCTACTTCCACCTTCTACTCCACTACATTCACCACCTTATCATGTTTCCACTCCACAATATCCATCGTTTTTTTTTTTTTTTTGCGAGTACTTCCTTTCTGTCCATTAATTTCTGTCCTTCATATCTTTTGACGTCATCCGCGCCTTTCCAAGTATCAAATTTATCTCTTTCTTCAGTCATCGCACTTTCTCCTCTCTCCTTTCCTCCCTTCCCCTTTACCTTCCCTTTTCTTTCCCTTACCTTCCCTCTCTCCCCCCTGCCTTCCCTTTCTTTCCCTTATCTTTCCCTCTATACCCCTGACCTTCCTTCTTTCCCTAACCTTCCCTCTCTCCCTCTCACCTTTCCTTCCTTCCCTTTACCTTCCTCTTTCTTCCCCTTACCTTCCCTCTCTCCCCCTTACCTTCCCTTTCTCCCCTTACCTTCCCTTTCTTCCCCTTCACACTACCTATCTTCACCTTACCTTCTCCTCTCTCCCTCTCACCTTCCCTATCTTACCTTCCCTCTCTCCCCCTTCTCTCCCCTTTCTCCCCTTGATCTTTCCTTTCTCCCCATAACCTCCCCTCTGTCCACTATAGTTTCCCCTCTCTCCCTGTTATCTTTCCTCCTCCCCCATTATCTTATCTCCCCCTTACCTACTCTCCCTCTCCCTGTCATCTCTTATCCCTCCCCTATTAGCAAATCTCTTATCTACTCTCTCTCCCTTACTCCTCACCTCCCCTCTCTCTCCCCTCACCTTCTATTTCAATCTGAGTCGTCAATGAACTCCATCTCTGTAATTACGAACACTCTTGTCTTTTCTTCTTATTTCTTTACAATCTCCTTATGTCCCTCGTTATTACCCCTCTTCTTTCTTTCCCTCCTTGGTCCCCTGTTCTTTGGTTGGTTATGGTGATTCCTTCATCTATAGTTTCAGAATTTATACTTTTACTTGTTTTGATTTTTCGTGTATTATTCTCTCCATTCTTTGTGTTAACTCTACTACATCTCTTCTCCTACTTCTCTCCTGCTTAATATTCGTTGGTGTTCATTATCCGTGTATTATTCCCTCCTGCTTATTATTCGTTCCTGTTATTATCCGTGTATTATTCCCTCCTGCTTATTATTCGGTCGTGTTTATTATCCGTGTATTATTCCCTCCTGCTTATTATTCTCCGTGTATTATTCCCTCCTGCTTATTATTAGTGTTTATTATCCATGTATTATTCCCTCTTGCTTATTATTGTTCGTGTTTGCTATCCGTGTATTATTCCCTCCTGCTTGATATTCGTTCTTTCATCTCTTCACATCATCTCTCTTTTTCATCTCTCCACAACAAGTTCCTTTTAATCTCTCTTCTGTCTATCTTTTCATCTCTTCAGCATTTCTCTCTTTTAATCTCTTCGCCATCTCTCTATTTCATCTCTCCACTATCTCTCTTTTTATCTCCTCACCATCTTTGCTTTCATCTCTCTACCTTCTTATATATTTATCCACCATCCTCTCAATCACCCTTTCCTCCATCCCTCTCTTCACGTCTTTCCCTCCATCCATCTTTTTCAACCTGATTCTCACACAAAATGCATCTTCGAAGTAATGAACACTGTCTCCTGGTATACCTGTCCAATCTCTCAATGTCGTACCGTATTAGACTTTGGACAATATTCTTAACCATTTCAGGGAGGGGGTAAAATGTTAACACACCCACATTTGATAAGGCTTTCGTGGAGGTTGGCGGTGAGGTTTTCGAAGAGGTTGTTGGTGGTGAGGTTTTCGAAGAGGTTGTTGGTGGTGAGGTTTTCGAAGAGGTTGTTGGTGGTGAGGTTTTCGAAGAGGTTGTTGGTGGTGAGGTTTTCGAAGAGGTTGTTGGTGGTGAGGTTTTCGAAGAGGTTGTTGGTGGTGAGGTTTTCGAAGAGGTTGTTGGCGGTGAGGTTTTCGAAGAGGTTGTTGGTGGTGAGGTTTTCGAAGAGGTTGTTGGTGGTGAGGTTTTCGAAGAGGTTGTTGGTGGTGAGGTTTTCGAAGAGGTTGTTGGTGGTGAGGTTTTCGAAGAGGTTGTTGGTGGTGAGGTTTTCGAAGAGGTTGTTGGTGGTGAGGTTTTCGAAGAGGTTGGTGGTGGTGAGGTTTTCGAAGAGGTTGTTGGTGGTGAGGTTTTCGAAGAGGTTGTTGGTGGTGAGGTTTTCGAAGAGGTTGTTGGTGGTGAGGTTTTCGAAGAGGTTGTTGGTGGTGAGGTTTTCGAAGAGGTTGTTGGTGGTGAGGTTTTCGAAGAGGTTGTTGGTGGTGAGGTTTTCGAAGAGGTTGTTGGTGGTGAGTGTTTCCATGGTGGGTAGTTTCATGAGCCTGGTGATGGTTTGTCGATGCTTCTGTACTACCATGGATGTGAAAACTAACTGATGAGACCTCGATTAATTTTCCTTTGTGGGCTTTGGAAAGATTATAATTATTGTTGTGAGAACCGTAAGTGTCTGAGAGAATATTAGCTTGTTTACTATTGCGGTGGGAGTGGATTTTTTTTTTTTTCTTCTTTTTCCTGTGCAATAGCGGATTCTATATTTAATTTTTCTTTTTTTCTTCTCTTTCTGGCACTTCCTTTTGTGTTGTGTGTGTGGGAGGAGACTGTTACTGGCACCCTTTTATTATTTCTTACCTTATTTATCTTTATTTCTTAGGTTATTCTTATTTCTTCATTTAACTCTTGGTCTGCCTTTGGGTCTTTCTTCTCTCTTTCTTCTCTTAGAGCTTAAAAAAGTCTCGTCACTCTATCCTAACTAATCAACCAATCAATATATCAATCAATCAGTCTCTTTATTACCAAGGCTATTCTTATTTCTTCATTTAACTCTTGGTCTGCCTTTGGGTCTTTCTTCTCTCTTTCTTCTCTTATAGCTTAAAAAAGTCTTGTCACTTAATCCTCTGTCCATCAACTACCTAATCAATCAATCAATATATCAATCAATCAGTCAATTACTACTGAAAAATAGGCCTAAAAATGTATACAAATGGGGGAGTCTGTATTTGTTTGTCTGTCTGTTTGTTTGTCTGTCTGTCTGTTTGTCTGTCAAGTGGAAGGGGAGAAAGAGGGAGTATTTTATGAAGGAAAATGGAAGTGTGTCTGTCTGTCTATCCGTCTGGCTATGTCTATATGCTGTCTGTCTGCCTCCATCCCCCTCCCCTACCTCTCTCCACCCCCCCTTTCTCTCTTCACCCCCCCTTACTCTCTCCACACCCCTCTCTTCACCATCCCCCTCCCTCCCCTAACTCTCCCACCCCACCCCCTCCACCCTCCCCACCCCCCTCATTTCCCCAGCAATATAAATACCCCAAATCTTTGCGAGGACCACCACGACACTAGGTCCACCCCCCACCCACCCACCTCCACCTACCCACCCACCGCGGACACCTATTTATATACCTGATTGCGTCGCCAGCGTGTTTACCTGGGCGCCGCACTAATTGGGTCAGGTAAGGCAGGCAGGTGTGTGTGGCTTCGGCGAAAAGGACATCACACCTGCCATATTAGTAAGTAGGGAAGGGGGAGAGGGGGGAAGGGGGGGAAGGGGAGGAAGTGGTGGGGAGGACAGGGGGAGGGGCAGCGTTAGTGTTTGGGCAGTGATGTATGGAATGGGTGAGGGGAGGGATTGTTCTGGGAAAGGAGAGAGATAGAGGAAAGGGTGAGAGAGAGAGAGAGAGAGAGAGAGAAATAATCAGTCTAAAGAAGGAATATGACGTCTATATAGAATGATAACAAATGGGAACGGGCTAAAAAAAAGAAAGAAGAAAAATATATGTAAAAAAATATGCCTCTTGTAAAACCCATAACGAGAGAGAGAGAGAGAGAGATTTATATACCAGTAGCAGTGTCAAGTGTCATGGTTTGCAAGTTCCAGTGAGAGCGGAAGAGGACGACTAATGCATATAAAACAGGAGGAGGAGGAGGAGGAAGAAGAAGAGAAGGAAGAAGAAAAAGACGAAAGAAAAGAAGAAAAAAAGTAAGATGAAACGGTATATACTCACTCTCCTTTATATCTATCTATCTATCAATATCCACCTATCTATCTATGTCTTTATCAATATCTCCAAACCTCTCTATATCTATAAAAAAATATATATATGAAGAGCAATAAAGAGAGAAAATAAAATAAAAGCGACCTTACTGTCTGACTGCCTATCTGTTTGTCTGTCTGTCTGTATGTCTGTCTGTATGTCTGTTTGTATGTATGTATGTATGTTTGGATGAATGGATGTGTTTTTAAGAGCGATCACCATCTCTCATATCTCTCTCGCAGTAGTGTTGTCATCCGTCACTTTTCTCTCTCTCTCTCTCTCTCTCTCTCTCTCTCTCTCTCTCTCTCTCTCTCTCTCTCTCTCCCCCCGTCGCATTTCAGTGTTACCATCCGTCACTTTTCTTTCTCTCTCCGTCGCATTTCAGTGTTGCCATCCGTCACTTTTCTCTCTCTCCGTCGCATTTCAGTGTTGCCATCCGTCACTTTTCTCTCCCTCCGTAGCATTTCAGTGTTGCCATCCGTCACTTTTCTCTCTCTCCGTCGCATTTCAGTGTTGCCATCCGTCACTTTTCTCTCTCTCCGTCGCATTTCAGTGTTGCCATCCGTCACTTTTCTCTCCCTCCGTAGCATTTCAGTGTTGCCATCCGTCACTTTTCTCTCTCTCCGTCGCATTTCAGTGTTGCCATCCGTCGCAGTTTCACTCTGTCAATCACTTCCCCTCCTCGTTCCCTCCCTGATTGATGGCGCTGTTTCCACTGACTCTCGACTCTCTGCTTGCTCTCTGCTTGCCCTCTGCTTCCTTTGCCTGCTCGAGCTGAACGCCTCATCAAGTGCAGGAATAGACGCACTGATGATGATGATGGAGATGATGAAGATGATAAAGATGTGAAAGGTGGGTGGCCCGTATAGTGGATTATGATGACAAGGATGATGATGATGGTGATGAAGAGGAGGAGGAGGAGGAGGAGAAAGAGGAGTTAAGAGGAAGAAAGACAGGGGTTGAAGAATGAGGAAGAGGAGGAGGAGGAGGAGGAGTTCAGAGGAAGAAAGACAGATTAAAGAATGAGGAAGAGGAAGAGGAGGGAGAGGAGGAGGAGGAAGAGGAAGAAAAGGAGAAACTAGAAAGAGGAGTTTTTGGAAGGAGAGAAAGAGAGGAGTTAGAGGAGGAGGAAGAGAAGAGGAAGAGAAGAACCAAGAGGAAAAGAAAGAAAACTAAGAGGAAGAGGAGAGAGAAGTCAAAAAAGGAGAAAGAATAGAAGGAAAAGAGAGAAGAGAAAGAGGAGGAGAAGGAAAATAGAGAGCAGAAAGAGAGGAAATCGAGGAGAAAGAGGAAGAGAAGGAAAAAAACGATGAGAAAGAGAAAGAAAAGAGGAAAACCAGGAGGGAAAAAAAGAGAGAGAAGTGAAAGAAGAGTTTGAGGAGGAAGAAAAAGAGGAGAGGAAGAGAAGAAGGACCAAGAGGGGAAAAAGTAAGTCGTAGAAGGGAAAATAATCTGGGGGAGAGGGAGGGGGGAGGGAGAGGGGGGAGGGGGAGGGGAGGAGGTATATATGTCTCAAGGTAAACGTAATAATCGGCAGGTAAAAGATAAAAAGGATAAGGATGACCCAGGTAAGTGCATCCTCCTCCTCCTCCTCCTCCTCCTCCTCCTCCTCTAAAAGGCCCAATCACACGGCTATTCAGACTGCCAATGTAATCCCTCACTTTATGCGTCATTGGATAGTAGTGGTAGTAGTAGTAGTAGTAGTAGTAGTAGTAGTAGTAGTAGTAGTAGTAGTAGTAGTAGTAGTAGTAGTAGTAGCGGGCTTTTCTTGTACTCTTTTTGTTGCCCTTGAGCCGTGTCCACTAATGTAAAAAAGAAAAAAAAAGGAGTAGTAGGATGGGGAGGAGGAGGAAGAGGAAGAGGAAGAGGAGGAGGAGGAGGAGGAGGAGGACACAAAGGCATTAGGTCAGTAGGTCAATCACTCTGTCGTCGCGTCACCAAAAAAAAAAATAATAATAATAATAAACTCTTCTGCCAAACGATGTGATTCTTTAATAGTGGTTCAAGTTTGTTCTGTCCACCTGTTTTGACACTCCCCAGCCTCCTCTCCCCTCTCGGTCCACCTCCTTCACCCCCTCCTTGCCCCTCTTCCTCCACCTTACTTTCCCTCTATCCCCCCTCATCTTCCCTTCGTCATCCCCATCTTTCTCTCGTTCACCCCTTCTTCACCCCCTCCTTGCCCCCCTCCCTTCACCTTACTTCCCCTCTGTCCCCCTCATCTTTCTCTCGCTCCCCTTCTTCACCCCCTCTTTGCTCCCTCTACCTCCACCTTACTTTCCCTCTCTCCCCCTCATCTCCCCTTCGTCATCCTCTCCCCTCTCGCTCCCCCTTCTTCACCCCCTCCTTGCCCTTTTACCTCCACCTTACTTCCCCTCTCTCCCCTCATCTCCCCTTCGTCATCCTCATCTTTCTCTCGCTCCCCTTCTTCACCCCTCTTTGCTCCTCTACCTTCTTCCCCTCTCTCCCCTCCTCTCCACTTCGTCATCCTCTCCCCTCTCGCTCCCCCTTCTTCACCCCCTCTTCGCTCCCTCTACCTTCACCTTACTTCCCCTCTGTCTCCCTCATCTCCCCTTCGTCATCCCCATCTTTCTCTCGCTCCCCTTCTTCACCCCCTCTTTGCTCCCTCTACCTTCACCTTACTTCCCCTCTGTCCCTCTCACCTCCCCTTCGTCATCCTCATCTTTCTCTTGGTCATCATATTTTCTTCAGTTCCCGTCATCATCCACTTTGTCCCCTTTCTCTCCCTTTTGTCACCGTCACTTTCCCTCAGTCCCTCTCATTCACAACCTTTCTTCTCTCTCCCCTCTTCAATTTCCTCTCTTTCCCTCTTATTTTCCTCCCCTCTCACTTCCCACCTCGTTTCCCTTACCTCTCATCCTCCACGTTACTATCCTTCTGTCCTCTTAATCCGTCCGCTGCGATTGGCACGAATTTTTCCTTCCCTGGTAGCCTGGTAACATACAGTCCCAGGTCTTTCTCTGCCTCTGTGGTGGATAGTGGAGTGTTTCCCATGTGGTATTGGTGTGCTGGATTTCCCCTCCCATGGTGCAGGACTTTACATTTCTCTTCATTGAATTGTAGCAGCCACTTTTTGTTCCATTCCTGTAGCTTGGTGAGGTCTGACTGTAGAAAATCCGCAGCCAAAGGGTTACATCTCTATATGCTCCCCTTTCCTTCTCTCCTCTCCCTTAATCCCTTTTCTATATCAGTTTCCCTTCCCTGCATGTCCTCTCTCTCATCCCCTCTTCATCTCCCCCATCAACTTTCTACATCTCATACCCTTCATTTCTCGCGCCCTCATTCCCCTTTTCACACCCCATCGCCTGCCTCCTCCTCCTCTCCCCCCTTTTCCTCTTCCTCTTAACGTTCAATCCCCCCCTCCGCCCCTCCTCTCTGCAGTGCTATAATGTGCTCGACTCTCATATTGACAATGTTCACGGCCCTGGAAGTGTTTCATAATCTCTCTCTCTCTCTCTCTCTCTCTCTCTCTCTCTCTCTCTCTCTCTCTCTCTCTCTCTCTCTCTCTCTCTCTCTCTCTCTCTCTCTCTCTCTCTCTCTCTCTCTCTCTCTCTCTCTCTCTCTCTCTCTCTCTCTCTCTTCTTCAAACGGATAAAAGAGATAAAAAAATGTAAAAATCAGTCAGGTGTTGAAAGGTGTGAAAATTTAATGATGTGACGGAGATGTGCACAGAGGCCACGCGCTCTACCTTTACTTTACTTTTATTCATTTATTTATTTATTTACTTTTTTTTTTTCACCTGCCAATGAACGTGAATAAAGAAGTGCATGTCGAGGCCTGTATCTCCTCCTCCTCCTCCTCCTCCTCCTCCTCCTCCTCCACCTTCTCCTCCTCCTCCTCCTCCTCCTCCTCCTCCTCCTCCTCCTCTTCAACGCAATGCAAAACAGGAGTGGAAATGTGAACGCTTCCACACAACTTTTTCCTCCTTCCTTTCCTCCCTCATTCCAACTTTTGCTCTCCATCGCTTTTCCATTTTCTCAACTCCACCACCTCCACCTCCTCCACCACCACCAATATCATCACCACCACCAATAGCACCTCTTCCTCCTCCTCCTCCTCCTCCACGGCCATTACTATTGTTGATAAAGGAGGATGAGGAAGGAGGGGATAAGAAGAAGGCAGGAGAAGGAGGAAGAGGAGGAGGAAGGAAAGAGGACTGGTATAGAGGAAGGAAGAGGAGGAGAAAGAGGAGGAGGAGGAGGAGGAGAAAGAGGGGATAGGTATGCGGAGGAGGAAGAGGAAGAAGATAAAAAGGTAAGGAAAGGAAAAGGAGAAGGAAGGAGAGAAGACGGGTACGGACGAAGGAAGAGGAGGAGGAAAAGGAGGAGAAAGAGGAAGAGAAGGAAGAGGAGGAAAGGGGATAGGTATGAGGAGGAGGAGGAAGAAAGAGGAGGAAGAGGAAGATAGCAATACGCAGGATAAACACGAAAGAGGGGGGAAGAGGAGGGGGAGGAAGAGGAAGAGGAGGAAGGTGTTCTGGGAAGAGGCATTTAAGAGGTAATCAGGATACCCTTTGATGGTGGACCTGATGATTGAAACGCCGGCTAATCTCTCCTCTCCTTTCGTTTCTCTTCTTGTTTCTCTTCGTATTTCTCTTCTTTTTTATCTTTTTTTCTATTTTATTTTATTTTATTCATTTCATTTTGGTTTTGGTTTCATCTCTTCCCCTTTTTTCTTGTTTCTCTTCACATTTGTCTTATTTTTTCTACTTTTCTTTTCTTTAATTTTAGTTTTTCATTTAATTTTGGTTTTATTTATTTTTTTTTTGTTTTCCTCTCTGTTCTGTTATTTCTCTTTTCTTTTCTGTTCTTTCTCTTCCCTTCTCTTCTTCTCGCTTTCCTTCCCTTCTCTTCACTCTTTGCCAATACTCTTTCTTCTACATGTGTTTCTCTCAGTATGGATATCAAGATGTTAGAATCTGTACAGAGGATGATGAAAGATATGATTCAGGGGTGAGAACTTGCCTTATGAAGACAGAGCAAAGCAGTAAATCTCTACACTCTCTAAGGGAAGGAGGGGTGCGAGGATCTTGATCAGAAAGTTAATGTGGATGAAGAGATTTAATAAAGGGATGTCAATATTTGAGTTGAAAGGAAAGAGGAGAGGACGTGTACCAATGGTTTAAGTTAGACAAAGATTCTTCTTCATCCCATAGAATCCACTACCAATAAATTCCTCTTCTCTTCTCTTTAAACTACTACTCTTTTCTATCTTTCTATTCACATCCTTTTTTTTTTTGCTAATCTTCTTTCCACTAAAAAGGAACACGCTACCAACGAGTATTTTTTTTGTTATTTTATCTTTTTATTTTATTTATGTATTTCTCTTCCTCATTTTCTTTGCGTCTTTTTTTTCCATCAAATATTCAATATAAAAAAAATTCTTCTCATTTTGTACATACATTTTTCTTTCTTTTTCGTTTCTTCTTCCCATCAATATACACAGTAAATCTCTTCTCTTCTCTCTCTCTCTCTCTCTCTCTCTCTCTCTCTCTCTCTCTCTCTCTCTCTCTCTCTCTCTCTCTCTCTCTCTCTCGTTATGGTTTTTACAAGAGGCATATTTTTTTTTTTTACATATATTTTTCTTCTTTTTTTTAGCCCGTTCTCATTTGTTATCATTCTATATAGACGTCGTATTCCTTCTTTAGACTTATTATTTCTCTCTCTCTCTCTCTCTCTCTCTCTCTCTCTCTCTCTCTCTCTCTCTCTCTCTCTCTCTCTCTCTCTCTCTCTCTCTCTCTCTCTCTCTCTCTCTCTCTCTCTCTCTCTCTCTCTCTTAGTCTTCCGCCACACGAAAACGAAATTTCCAGGAACTCGAAAATCACCAGAAATAGTTGCGTTTCATCATCTCTTGACAATATATATAAAAAAAAAGAGTAACGGTATTGCCTCGTTCTCTCTCCTCCTTCCCCATCATCCCCCTCTTCCTTTCTTTCCCCTCTTCTTTTACCCCTTGTCCTCCCCTTCTTTTATCAACTTTTCTTTCCCCTTCCTTCCATGACCATCTTTTTCATAGTCTCCCCCTTCCTCTTTCCTCCTATTTTGTCTCTCTTTTTTTATCTCTTCTTTTTGCTTCATCTCCCTTCTCCTTCTTTCTTTATTTCAACTTTTCTTCCCATCTTCGTTCTCTCTCTCCTTTCACCCTCTTCCTCCTCTTATTTCCGGTCCATTATCCCTTTTTCTCTCTCCTTCCTTTATTTCTATTTTTCTATATCTTCTCCCCCTCCTTCTTTTCTCTTATATTATCCATTCTTTTTACTTTCCCTCCCTTCTCCTTTTTTCATTTCCATTTTTCTTTCATTCACTTCTTTTTCTTTATTTTCATTTTTTTTTCATCTTCCCCCTCCCCTTACTTCCTCTCTTTTACCATATTTTTTTCTTTCCTCTTTCTGTATGTATCTTATTTTTCTATATCGCCTCCTCCTCCTCCTTCTATTCTCTTAATTTATCCCTTCTTTTTACTTCCATTCTCTTCTTTTCTTTATCTTCACTTTTCTTTCATTCCTTTCATTTTTTTTTCTTTATCTCCACTATTATTTCCACTTTTCCCCTCTCTCCTTTCGTCCCCTTCCTCCCTTTCTTTCCCTTCATATTCCATTTTTTCTTTCCCCCTCATTCATTATTTCCTTATTTTTTCCTTCTTTTCACTTCCTCTCACGTCTTTTCCTTTATCTCCACTTTTTTTCATTCTTCTCCCTCTCTCCTTTCATCCCCTTCCTCCCTTTCTTTCCCTTCATATTCCATTTTTTCCTTTTCCCTCATTCATTTTTTCCTTATTTTTTCCTTCTTTTCATCCCCTTCCTCCCTTTCTTTCCCTTCATATTCCATTTTTTCCTTTTCCCTCATTCATTTTTTCCTTTTTTTCCCTTCTCTTCGCTTCCTCTCTTTCTACAGTCATCGCACTTTTTCCTCTCACCTTTCCTTTCTTCCCCTTTACCTTCCCCTCTCTTTTTCTTTATCTCCATTTTTCCTTCCATCTTCTCCCTCTTCTCTCAACCTTTTTCCTCCCCTCACTTCCGGCCCATTATTCATTTTTCCTTCCCTTTCCTTCGTGTCCATTTTTCCCTGTCACCTTCCTCACCTTTTTTCTCATATTTCACGCCTTCTTTTAACTTTCTCTCCCTTCTCTTTATTTTTTTTTCTCTCTCTCTCTCTCTCTCTCTCTCTCTCTCTCTCTCTCTCTCTCTCTCTCTCTCTCTCTCTCTCTCTCTCTCTCTCTCTCTCTCTCTCTCTCTCTCTCTCTCTCTCTCTCTCTCTCTTTCGATTTCCTTCATTTTCTTCCCATCTCATTTTTCTTCCTCTGTTCCTCTTTCCGTCACCCTCTCTCTCACTCTTTCTCTCTTCCCCTTCCATTCCCCTCCCTTCCCTTTCCATACCCTCCCCTTCCTTTATTTCCCATCTCATTTTCACTTATGCTCCCCTCCCCTATCTCTCTCTCTCACACCTTCTCCTCCCCTTCCACTCCCCTTCCTTCCCCTCCTATTCCCCTCCCTTTCTCACTTATCTGTGGCCTCCCCTCCCTTTCCCGGCAACCTTTCCTTCCCTCCTTTCCTCATTTCCTCTCTCCCTCCTTCCCTCCGTCCCTCCCTTCCCTAAAAGCTATTCAATCTCAGTTTTTCCGCTATATAAAAAAAAAAGTTTGGGAGCGTATTGCCCGTAAAAATAGTAAACATCAACAACAACTACAACAACAACAACAACAACAACAAGAGCAACAACAAGAGCAATGAAACAACAATAACGACTTCGACTACAAACAAAAAATAAATAGAAAAAATAAACATACAAAACATCAACAATCTCTTTTTTTTTTCGTCTCTCTCTCTCTCTCTCTCTCTCTCTCTCTCTCTCTCTCTCTCTCTCTCTCTCTCTCTCTCTCTCTCTCTCTCTCTCTCTCTCTCTCTCTCTCTCTCTCTCTCTCTCTCTCTCAAACGCTTTCCAGAGTATTATTTTTGTTTTTGTTTTCTCTCTTTTCTTTTTCGATTCACAAAGTTACAAATCAATGAACTGTAATCTCTCTCTCTCTCTCTCTCTCTCTCTCTCTCTCTCTCTCTCTCTCTCTATCTCTCTCTCTCTCTCTCTCTCTCTCTCTCTCTCTCTCTCTCTCTCTCTCTCTCTCTCTCTCTCTCTCTCTCTCTCTCTCTCTCAAACGGTTCCCAGAGTAATATTTTCGATACTTTTTTCTCTCTCTCTTTTTCTCTTGTATTCCGATTCACAACGTTACAAACCAATGAACAGTTTTTTTTTTTTTTTTTTTTTTTTGCCACACGAGATCAGGAACACAAAAAAATGAATTGCTCCACCCGCCAGACAACACAACATGGATAACTGAACACTCACTCAGGCCGACGCTCCACTTCCCATCCACAGTGACGTCCCGCGCGATCCACCTGAAATGGAGAGAGCGAGAAAAAATGAAATACCGACATGACTGGTACGTTTTTTTTTTTGGAGCTAGTATTGAAATAAAAAAAAAGGAAAAAATGCAGAGAAATAGAAAAGCAATGCTGATACTCTCCTGGTCTCTATTGCAAAAAAGAAAAAGAAAAAATATGGAAAAACTGTCAAACTTTTTTCTTACTATAACAAAAAAAGTAAGAAAAAGTGAATCCTGGTTTATTTTCTAGCTAGTATTGCAAAAATGATAAGAATACAGAGAAATAGGAAAACAGAGCTGGTACTTATTTTTGGAGTATTGTAAAAACTAAAGAATTGCGGAGTTATTGTAAAACATGACTGATATTTTTTTACCAGTATAGCAAAAAAAATAAAAAGAAAGAAAATAGTTAAAAATGGTTGATATTTTAATTTTAACCAGTTGTGTAAAAAATATATATATATAATGAAACATGGTTGACACACTTTTTTTTTAAGCCAGACACTGAAAAAAGAAAGTAGTGTAACCTGTTTAATAATAATAATAATAATAATAATAATAATAATAATAATAATAATAATAATAATAATAATAATAATAATAATAATAATAATAATAATAATAATAATAATAATAATAATAATAATAATAATAATAATAATAATAATAATAACAATAATAATACACTTTTAGGTAATATTAAAAAAAGAAAATGAGAAACAATGAACGATATTTACTCCTTTATTCTTCATTTTTGTCCAGTACTCTAAAAAAAATGAAATAATGAAATGCCTGATAAAAATATGATATGCTGAGACTGAATGAAAAAAAAGAGAGAATCGATGCAGCGTAACAAACGGCTCGAGCAGCTGATGGCCGGCGTTCAGGTCATGCCATTTAGGACCAACGGCAGTAATTGTGTTTTAAAAGCCCGGTTCGCGTCGGACGACCATCAGATGCGACAGCGCGGACAAGGGAGGTAAAAAAACTATTCATACGACAGAACACGCTCATTTTTTTAGTAGATTTTTTTTTTCACACCGGCGTCAGCTAAAAAAAATAGAGTAGCCATACGTACGAGAATATGAATATGCACGTTTTTTTTATAGTGTGTGTGTGTGT
The DNA here is from genome assembly GCF_024679095.1 of Eriocheir sinensis. NCBI lineage: Eukaryota > Metazoa > Arthropoda > Malacostraca > Decapoda > Varunidae > Eriocheir > Eriocheir sinensis. The sequence goes on from NC_066512.1 coordinate 22,549,104, forward strand.
GTGTGTGTGTGTGTGTGTGTGTGTGTGTGTGTTTAGTATTCATCGGCATTGTATTCCCAGCACACATAAAGTATAAAAGGTAATGCAGGACAGAACACACACACACACACACACACACACACACACACACACACACACACACACTAAAAAAATATATTGTATGACTTTTCTGCCTTATCTAAACGTCATTAAATCAAAATATAAACGAGAAATAACACTAAACGGATAATAAAAAACGGAAAATTCATCTAAAAACAAACACAAAAATATAATGCAACACAGAACACACAAACAAACACACACAAACACATTCACACACTAAAAAAAAAAAAAATGTGTGTGACTTTTCTATCTTTTCAAAACGTGAATTCGCGGACCATTCAAAAAAGGGGAAAAATACAAAAACACAAACATTTTAAAAACAACAAAATAAAGAAAAAAAAACAACCTCTGAACACACACGACTTCCAAACAAACGGAACAACAAAGTAAACAAAGAAAAAAAACATTAAAGGCGTAAAACAAAAACAAACAAAAAATTCACTCGATGCAAGACGCTAAGAAAAAAAAACATGAATTAAAAAAAAGATAAAACAAGCAGCACCCAAAGCGATGGATACACAAACACACAAAGCAGAAGAAGAAAAAACATCAAAAGGAGGAGGAGGAGGAGGAGGATCACAGGCAGAGGCGGATAGAGGAAAAAAATGAAGAAAAATAAGTCTCAAGCGAAACACGAAACGCTTCAAAAAATTTCATTCTCGGAGCAATTTCCAGGAAGCGGCGTCGTTACCTCCACCTCTACCTCCTCCTTCTCCTTCTCCTTCTCCTCCTCCTCCTCCTCCTCCTCCTCCTCCTCCTCCTCGCCCTCAGCGCTCAGAATAGCCCGGCGCGTAGCAATGCCTCGGAGGTCACGTGGGGTCATGACCTACACTTTTGAAGGATAGAGTTTATGAAGACATCACATTCAATCACGCACACACACGCACACACGTCATTTACACGCACATGGATGGACCTATTAACCCCACCTACACACACACACACACACACACACACACACACACACACACACACACAAACTTTAAAATCAGTCATATTTACAAAACACAAACACGCATGATTATCTTTATGTGTTTTATGATCCGTAAGTAATTTTGATGATTGAAAATACACAATTATTTAACAGTCAACAGAGATTTAGACACACACACACACACACACACACACACACACACACACACACACACACACACACACACACACACACACACTCAAGGCAATTATCACCTATAAACGAGGTAAGACAGAGGAAGAGAGAGAGAGAGAGAGAGAGAGAGCAACACCACACTGATTATAGTCATCACCAAACATCAACCGTCATCATCATCACCACCACTTTCATCGCCATTACCATCACCATCACCACCACAACCCTTAGTCAAGTTAAGCCACAGGTATGAAAGGTGATCAGTATTCATTGGTCACCTGTGCAACACACACACACACACACACACACACACACAGACACACACAAATCTCATCGTTCCAGGAAAGTGTGTGTGTGTGTGTGTGTGTGTGTGTGTGTGTGTGTGTGTGTGTGTGTGTGTCGAGATCAACCTTAGTCACTCTCTTAACATACCTGCCCTGCCCAGTCCCCCCCCTCACCTGTCTCTCACACACACACACACACACACACACACACACACACACACACACACACACACACACAGACACATGCACACCTGTCTCGTGAGTCATTGCCTTCTCTCTCTCTCTCTCTCTCTCTCTCTCTCTCTCTCTCTCTCTCTCTCTCTCTCTCTCTCTCTCTCTCTCTCTCTCTCTCTCTCTCTCTCTCTCTCTCTCTCTCACCTATGCATTCCGTTACCACCAGAGGGCTTTGGAGTCAAGATCCTGCATTGGTAACACTTGTCAGTCCTTTTTATGTTTATTCTTGGTAACACTGTGGAGGTTTTTTACTTTGTTCTCTCTCCTGTTTAGTTTTCATCACATAAGCGTAACTTTTTTTCCTTATTTGTGGTCTTAGTTTTTTTCCTATTTTTTTTTCCTGTTGTTTTATTATTTCTTCGTATGTTAAGTTTTAGTCGTCGCACAAGATTCACATACTGACAAGAATCATATATTATTCTCTAATAGATTGATAACGTTTTTTTCTGCACTAACATCATTATGGACAAAGAAAACGTTCATATCTGTGTTTTAATTTTTATCTCAGGAACGTTTTGTTGAGCAGTCACGATTTTTCCCTTGGGTTCGTGATGATACCGCAAGGAGGGAAAAAATGTTCATGTCTCTGTCAATTAGTTAATCTCATAAACGTTTGTTGGGATGCAGCGTCATTCTGTCGTTTCTGTCGTTTAATTTAAGTGGCGGGCTTTTTTTTTTCTCTGCACTCTTTTTGTTGCCCTTGAGCCGTCTCCTTTG
>NC_066512.1:22556548-22646548 GCF_024679095.1 Eriocheir sinensis
TTATTTTTCTTTCCTTTCATTCTTTTTTTTTCTTTATTTTGCTCATTATTTCCATTTTCCTTCCCTCCTTCCTTTCCGCTTTCTTCCCTGTTCGCTTTTTCTTCTCTTTCTTTCTCCTCTAGTTTCTTCTTCATTTCCATTTTTCTTCCTTTCTCTCACTCTTTTCCCTCCCTTCTCCTTCTCGTCTTCCATCTTCCCTCTCTTCTCACATTTCTCCTTCCCTCCCCTTCTCTCTTTCTCCATTCCCTTCTTTATTTCCATCTTTCCTTCCTCTCTCACCTTTATCATATCTCGTTAGTGTGTCTTTCTTCTTTCCTTCCTTTCTCTCTTCTTTCCTTTCCTTCTTCTCTTTCATCTTTCTTCTCTTTTCATATTTTCTCGTTATCCATTATTGTCTCCCTCTCTTTCCATTCTCTTCACTTTCTTTTCTTTTTTCCTTCTTTTATTCAATTTTGTGTTATTCCCTTCCTTCTCTCATTTCCCACTGTATCGTTAATATTTATCCTCTTCCTTTCCTCCTTTCCCTTCCCTTCTCTTCCTACTTTCCCTTCCCCTCTCCCTTCTTCTCTGTTTCCCGTCCTCTCTTCTCGTATTTCTGTTTCATCATCAGTCAGTGTCATTTATCCCTCCCATTTTCTTTTTTTCCTTTCCCATTTCTTCCGTCTTTATTTTCATTGACCTCTTTCCTACCCTTCCCCTTTCTCTTCCTTTCCCTGTCATTCTCTTTTTTTCCCTTTTATTCCCTTCTTTTCCGTCTTTATTTTTAGTGGACTCCTCTCTCTCTCTCTTTCTCCTTCCTTCTCCTTCGTTTCCTTCTCTCTCTTTCTCTGTCATTTCTTTTCCGCATCTCTACTTTCTATTTTATCATCATTCTTTCCTTTCCTTCTCTCTCTTCCCATTCCCTTCCTTCCTTATTTCCCCTTTCCTCCTTTTTTTCCTTTCCTTTCCTTATCTTTCCATATCTATTATCAGTAACAGCCCCCCCCCCCATCTCTCTCTTCCCCATTCTTCCCTTTCTTTCCCTCTTCCCCTTCTTCTTTCTCATCTTTTCCTTTTCTCTGCTTTCTATCCTGCCGTCATCCTTCCCCTCTCTTCTCTTTTTCCATTCCTTTCTCTACTCTTCTTCTTTTTTTTTCTCTCTTTACCGTTTCCCTTTCTCTTCTTCCATCTACATCAGTAACCCCATCTCTCTCCTTCCTATTCTTCATTACCCACTATCTTTCCTTCTTCTTCCTTTTCTATCTTTCCCTCCTCTCTCCTCTTCTCCATCCTTCGTCACTTGCCACTATCTTCCCTTCTCTTCCCTCCCTCTTTCTCTCTTTCATCTCTCTCCTTTCTCTCTCCTTTCCATCCTTCGTCATTTGTCACTCTTTCCTTCTCTTCCCTTCACCTATCTCCCTCTTTCTCTCTTTCATCTTTCTCCCTCTTATCTCCTTCCCATCCTTCGTCACTCGCCACACTGTCTTTCCTTCTCTTCCCTACACCTATCTCCCTCTTTCTCTCTTTCATCTCTCTCCCTCTTATCTCCATCCCATCCTTCGTCACTTGCTAGGTTACCCAATCCCATTTTCGTTGACTTCCTTTTTTTCCCGTTTTCTCTTTTGCAATCATCTGTGTAGCAAGAAAAGTGTATATAAAAGTCTCCTTGCTACTTTTATTAGTACTTTTAAGGAGTTACTGTTGTTCATAAGGCCTTTTACTGTTAATTAAGTGACATATAGGCTTTTTATACAGCTGTTATCGTTTTCTCTCTCTCTCTCTCTCTCTCTCTCTCTCTCTCTCTCTCTCTCTCTCTCTCTCTCTCTCTCTCTCTCTCTCTCTCTCTCTCTGTTGTCTTCTGTCTTCGCCTTTTTTTTCTCTTTCTGTCTTTTTACTCTTTTGCTCTTTCTCTCTTTCTATCGCTCTTGTTATTGTTTTCTTCGCCTTTTCTCATTTTTCTTATCTCTTTTTATCATTCTTATCGGTTTTGTCTACTCCATTTTCTCCTTTTCTCGTATCTCCGTTTATTTCTTTGTTATTCTCTTTTTTCTCTTCTATCACTCTCTCGTCATTTTCTCTTCGTCTTTTTCTTCTCTTTTTCTTAACTGTTCTTTTTCGCCGTTCTCATTTCTTCGCCTCTTTTTCTTTTTTCTTTATCTCTCTTTCTCTCCTCGTCGTTGTCTTTCTATTCGTTCTAACTATCACTCCCGTTTTTCTTTTGTTTTTTTTCTTTTTTGGTTCCTTCCTCAATTTCACTTACTCCATTCTGTCCGTCCCCTTTCGTCCTTCCTCCTCTTCTCTCCTCTCTTTCTCCTTTGCCTTCTCAATCTCCTCCCCCTCCTCCTCCTCCTCCTCCTCCTCCTTGTCCTCGTCCATTTCCCTGCCTGTCCCCTCTTTTACTTCCTCTTCCTCTTCTTCTTCCTCCTCCTCTTCTCTCCTCTCTTTCTCCTTTGCCTTCTCAATCTCCTCCTCCCCCTCCTCCTCCTTGTCCTCGTCCATTTCCCTTCCTTGTCCCCTCTTTTACCTCCTCTTCCTCTTCTTCTTCCTCCTCCTCCTCTTCCTCCTCCTCCTCCTCGTCCATTTCCCTGCCTCGTCCCCTTCTGCACATTGGCTATCAAACGCATGTCACTATTTCCTTTCTTCACCGTCCACTCTTGTAGCTCTTCTCTCTCTCTCTCTCTCTCTCTCTCTCTCTCTCTCTCTCTCTCTCTCTCTCTCTCTCTCTCTCTCTCTCTCTCTCTCTCTCTCTCTCTCTCTCTCTCTCTCTCTCTCTCTCTCTCTGTTTCATGTTACCTCTTTCATATTTTATTTCTATACTTGTTTTTTTTTTCTTTCTTTGGTCTTTCTACTCTTTGTTCTCTACACTTTTTTCTTCATTTTCTTCTTCACTCGTGTGTCCTTTCCTCCCAGCTGCCTTGTCAATAGTTTATTTTATTTTTTTCCTCCTTTGCTCTTTTCCATTAATACATTTTCCATATTTATTCACTGTCTACTTTCTTCTTTATCCTCTATCGTGTTTTTTTTTCTAACTTTCTTTTTCAAACTTTACATTTTCACCTTTTTTCTACATTTCTTTTTCTCCCTCTTTTTTTTTGCGGTTATCTTTCCATATAATATTTCCTCTCATTTATTTCCTTCACTCCCAGTCTCCTTTTTTATACCCCATTCCATTTTTCTTTTCTTTTTTTGTCATAATTTTGGAGGCTACTTGTATCCATGGGTCCTCTCCCCTTCCATCCTCCTCTACATTCTCTCAAAGCCCCCTCCCCTCACTGACACCCCATCTCCCACCTCCTCCCCCCTACCCCTCCCCCATACCCACCAACTCTCTCTTCCCCACCTCAATTCCCCACTCCTCCTTCCCTCTTCCTCTCTCTACATTCTCTCCAGCTCCCTTTCCCCTTCCCCCCCTTCACCGATCCCTCCTCCCCTTCCCTCTACCACCCATACCACGTCATCTGCTTCCTATTATCCTATTGGTTCACGGAATTTTCTCCCCTCTATTTCACCCTCCTCTGACCCCTCTCTTCCCCTCCTCTACTTTTTTCTCCCATTATATCTCCGAAAATTACTGAATGAATGAGACGCCCTTGCTGTCCTTCAACTCTTTCTCCTCTTCCTTCTCTTTTTTCTTCTTTTCCCTCCTCTTCCTCTTCCCATAACTTTCCTCTTTCTCTCTCTGCTCTACTCTCTGTCTCGTATCTCTTTCCCTTGCTGTCTCTTTCTTCTCCTCTTTCTCTTCCCTCTCCTTTCTTCTTTCTTTATCTCTTCTCCTCTGTCTCTCTTAACTTATCCATTATTTCCTCTCTTCCTTCTTCTCCTTTCATCTTTCTTCTTCTCCTTCTTTCTATAATTCACGTATTCTTTTCTTTCGTCTAAACTTATCCTTTATTTCCTCTCTTCCATCTTCTCTTCTCCTCCTCCTCTTCCTCCTCCTTCCTTTCTCTGTAAAACGTATTCCTATCGCCTCCTTCCTCTTCCCCTACCTCACCACTTCCTAAACGCTTTACTACTCTCTCTCTCTCTCTCTCTCTCTCTCTCTCTCTCTCTCTCTCTCCAGTAAGACATTTAGTTCCCCCTTCACATCTCGCCTCCCGTTTTCTTTCGTTCCCCTTCCACGTAAAAGCAAAAATAAGGGTTTATGAGACGAAGGGTGGAAGAGGGGAAAAGGTGAGAGAGAGAGAGAGAGAGAGAGTATGAGAGAGGAACGTGGGACAGGGACAGGAACGAGGAAGAGGAGGAGGAGGAGGAGGAGGAGGAGGATAAGGACAAATTGACCGGTTATTACTAATTAAGAAAGGTGTGAGGCGGCTTGTGTACAGATAGATAGATCGAGAGAGAGAGAGAGAGAGAGAGAGAGAGAGAGAGAGAGAGAGAGAGAGAGAGAGAGAGAGAGAGAGAGAGAGAGAGAGAGAGAGAGAGAGAGAGAATATAATCAAGCACAAAAGAAGAAAGAAATAGAAAATGACAATAGATGGAAGAAGAAGAAGAAGAAGAAGAAGAAGAAGAAGAAGAAGAAGAAGAAGAAGAAGAAGAAGAAGAAGAAGAAGAAGAAGAAGAAGAAGAAGAAGAACAACAACAACAACAACAACAACAACAACAACAACAACAACAACAACAACAACAAGAGATGGAAGAAATGACAACAGAATAAACAGCGTAAGATCAGAGAGAGAGAGAGAGAGAGAGAGAGAGAGAGAGAGGGTGGGGTCATCTCGGTAATTCCAGGGAGATAAGGAAACGTTATGTCGGTCTCATAGTAGCCGAGTCGCCGCCTAGCCAACGAGCCTCCGTCCTTCAGACCAAAGCAGCGAGACTCGGGACCGCTACGTTTTATTATGTTACAAGATCTTACTGACCGTCAGCTATTCGATCGGGAGAGTCTACGGTTTCTGGAGATATAAAACGAATGTAAAAATATGCAAATTGAAGAGAAATTATTAAATGATATTAACAACAACAACAACAACAGCAACTTCCATATCAGTCATTCAGCCATAGATAGATAGATAGATGGATAGACAGATAGATAGATAGATATATAGATAGATAGATAGATAGACATTGACCACAACAAAAAATATATTACTATCACAAAAAGACTTGAAAAATATATGTGGTCCAGCAGATTACTTTCATTAATTCTCTGTAACCGAGTTGAAACATAAAAAAAAAAAAAACAGAACACCTAAGACGTCTATTTATACACACAAACGTATTAAAACCCATAAAACAAATTAAACACATCTCACACCTAAAACACATACATAAACACACAGCCAAACATACATACATAGATACAATACAAGGACACATAGATACAATACAAAGACACATAGATACAGTACAAAGACACATAGATACAATACAAAGACACATAGATACAATACAAATACACATAGATACAATACAAAGACACACAGCCGAACATACATAATATTATATAGACACAATACACAGAGTTATAATATTCACCCCCATCACAAAGCCTTTAAGGAGTAGCATCAATACACAATCCCCCGACCAACGACCCCGCCATCGCCTCCCCTCAACCCCTTCCCCCCCACATACCCCCACCATCATCTCCCCCGCCCCCCTCCCCCCCTCTTCTCACCTCGCGTTTGGGGCCATTCACAAGCATTCGCAGTAACAATGGTCGCGTGTGTGCCTCCTCAAACTCAGCTCATCGCTAATTAACAGGCACTTAGGGAAACGAGGCAGTGTGGGAATGTGTCGCGGGTGCTTCGCTACACACACACACACACACACACACACACACACACACACACACACACACACACACACACACACACACACACACACACACACACGTTGCCAACACACAGAACGAGACAAGTTGCGACAGACTCTACTGATACGAGCTCCCCCGTCTCTCTCTCTCTCTCTCTCTCTCTCTCTCTCTCTCTCTCTCTCTCTCTCTCTCTCTCTCTCTCTCTCTCTCTCTCTCTCTCTCTCTCTCTCTCTCTCTCTCTCTCTCTCTCTCTCTCTCTCTCTCTCTCTCTCTCTCATAATTACAAAACCAGTGGAAAATCTAAAGCCAAATTTCACTCCATAAAGAGAAGATAATTATCAACATTACAGTGAATAAAAAAAAATAATTATGTTGTAAAAAAGAACATTAGTGAGACGGATGTTATGATAGTTTATTTCGCAGTTTATTTTGCAGTCTTATAATATCGCACATTCGTGTTATCGTATGTATATTTCAGTGTCGTATCACCGTATCTATGTGTGTATAACTCTCTCTCTCTCTCTCTCTCTCTCTCTCTCTCTCTCTCTCTCTCTCTCTCTCTCTCTCTCTCTCTCTCTCTCTCTCTCTCTCTCTCTCTCTCTCTCTCTCTCTCTCTCTCTCTCTCTCTCTCTCTCTCTCTCTCTCTCAAGCACCTAAACACACATACCTCAAAGATTTACTAATTATACACAAGTTTGCTAACGGATTTTTATGAAGAAATTAGTAAAAAAAGAAAAGAAAAAAGAAAACGAAGCAACAAGAAAGAAAGAGAGTGTTTATGAGAGTTTGTGTTTATGTGTGTGTGTGTGTGTGTGTGTGTGTGTGTGTGTGTGTGTGTGTGTTGCAGCTAAGTTTACGGCCCCGAGTAAAACATAGCCCAAGCAGAAGACTACGCTCCTTGCCAACGATGAATCATGTGCCCACTCGCCTTAGGTATGTCCCGGAGGTCTTTGAACGGGGAAGTGACGGAGGGCAGGTAAATATGACGAAGATATATATTTATGAAAGCTAGTGATGTATGTTGGAGGTGTGTAGAGGAAGTAATGCTGGGAAAGAAGGTCAGGAGAAGTGGTGAGCAATTCATGTAGCACTCAGTCAGGATAAGAAATTTAATAATACTACGGAACTGAAAATGAGGTGGAAAGAGAACGTAATGAGTGAGATAATTGCAAGTCTTTATGGGAGTTATAAAGTCGATGATTACAGGTTAAAACGTATAAAGTTGAAAAAAGACCGTGAAGCAAAATTAATACGCAGAAAAACATTATTATTATTATTAGTAGTAGTAGTAGTAATAGTAGTATTCATTGGTGGATCCAAGGGGGGTGGGACCTAGGGGGCCCGGGCTCCCCCCATGGTCCTGAGCGGATACAGGAACACCAGCTCAAAAGCGCGCTGCGGCTGTAACAGTGCTTTTTCTCAGAGGAATCGGCCGCCTCATTCGGATCCGAAGAGGAACACTGGCCGCCCAGGAATGCTTTGGCACCAAGACCAGTCGTTACGCCCATTGATTCAGGTCAGTCCACCAGTTATTCAGGAGCAGGACTGCCGAGAATGGCGAATCGGTAATGCTAATGCCCTCCCCCAAAAAATTTATTCCTGGATCCGCGCCTGGCTTACATGAAAGGCTACGGTGGGTTTTCATGAGGATGCCTTGCTCTTTTCTGTAGCTTTTTCTTTTATCTTTTTCTTTCCTTTCTAAACCCATCATGACTGTCCTCCCTCCAGCTGATCTGGCACCCCTGGGGGCAGAGATGCCTGGCATGGTGTGTCGGCTCCCCCATGTTGACCGTTTATTCCGACATTTATAAACATATTTTATGACTTTTCATTGTAAGCTCTCTTCTGTAAATATTATTGGTTTCTTTCTTTATTTTACATCTTACATAGTGCAAAATAAATGACAATTATGTCGATGAACGGGCCGCGGCCGCCGATGGGGGAAACATTATTGGTGTTGCTGTTTTTGTTAAACTCTACTTTGTAAACATCGTTGCTGCTTTTATTAAGTTTATTTTTTTATAACGTTGCCTTTGCATTACTTTTACTTTTATTATCTGGTGACATTGAGCCCGTTCAATATTCTGGGGGTGACCTTTGATAGCAAGTTGACCTTTGAAGAACATATTCGTTCCATATCTTCCCCAGTTGTACAGAAAATTGGTTTTCTGAGGAAGTCTTTTACGATTTTTGGTGATAAATCTGTTATGATGAATTACTTTAACTCTTTTATACTTCCTAGTCTGGAGTATTGCTCCCCAGTTTGGTCATCAGCTGCAGACTCTCATCTTAGATTATTGGATAAAAACTTGCGTGCAGTTAATTTCTTATTCCTGACTTAAGCACTGGCTTGTGGCGCAGACTATATAAAATTTATCATAATGTCAATCACCATTTGCACGGGACTACCTGGCTCATTTGTTCCTGCACGCATTACCAGGAATGCAGCCAGTGACAGTAGTTGTGGATTTTCTCTTGTTATATTTAACACAAACCAATATTCAAGATGTTTTATTCCATCCACCATTAACAAGTGGAACGAATTGCCTAGCCATGTTGTTGAATCTGTAGAGCTTCGGAAGTTTAAGCTGGGCGCAAATAAATCTTTATTACGTTGACTTTGAAGCTTAATTTCTAATCGTTTTAATGAATTACTGCCAGTATAACAATACTTGAGTCGTTGTGTTTCATATAGTTTTACTTTCTTTTATCTCTTTCCTTTTCCTTACCAAGTTGCTTCCCCTGATGGAGCCATCTGGTTTATAGTCTTCGACTGTTTCCGGCAGGGTTTGTTTCTTGGTTTACAATAATAATAATAATTATAATCAAGGATTCTAGAGTGTCTTCTCTAGACTCCTTGGCCACTATCATACTCCGCAATGTACTTGTGCGAGACTGCAAGCTTTGTGCGCGTGGTGAAGGGCCTTCTGCCCGCTGAGGGGGAGCTGGAGGCGCCGACCACGGCCTTCCCCTTCCTGAAGCTGTTCCGGCGATATAGCACCAACAGGGTGAGCTTGCCCCAGCACCTGGCTGACGGCAACCACGAGAAGGAGGAAACATTTGTGAACAACAATACAGTACAGAAGGCAGAGGAGGAGGAGGAGGAGGAGAAGGTGAACCTGAAGGAACAAGACGAGCTGTCTTGGTTCCCCGAGTTGCAAGAACTGGAGAAAACACTGGACCCATCTAGGGACGGGGAGCAACTCACACAGCAGCAGGAGGAGGAGGAGGAGGAGGCAGTGAGCCTCAAGGAACAAAACGAGTTGTCTTTGTTCCTCGAGCTGGGAGAACTAGTGAAAAGACAGGAGGAGGAACTGAAGCAGTCAGGGGACGGGGAGCATATCAAACAGAAGGAGGAGGAGGAGGAAAGAGCGTGCCGCAAAGAGCAGGGCGAGTTATCATCGTTCCTCGAACTGATGGAACTTGTGAAGAGACAAGAGGAGATGCTGAAGCAACCTAATGACGGGGAGCAAATCAAAGAGAAGGAGAAGTATGAGAAGAACATGGAGGAGGAGGAGGAGAAGGAGGAGGAGGAGGAGGGAGTAAACCTCAATGAACAAGACGGGTTGTCTTTGTTCCTCGAGCTGCAGGAACTTGTGAAGAGACAAGAGGCGATGCTGAAGACACCTAAGGACGAGGAACAAATAAAAGAGGAGAAAGACAATAACATAGAAGAGGAGGAGGAGGAGGAGGGAGGGAGCCCCAAGGAACAAGACGAGCTGACTTTGTTCCTGGAGCTGCAGGAGATGGTAAAGGCGCAGGAACAAGCACTAGAACAGCTGAAGGGTGTGGAGGTCACCAAACAGAAGTCCCGCAAGAGAGTGACGTTCTCCCTGGACAACGTGGACTTCCCCGTCAAGGAGCGGGAGCTGTACAATGGGCGGGAGTACTTCAAGTTCGGACGCGGCCTGCTGGCCCTGCGTCCCGACCTGCGCCGCCAGGATGACCAAAAGTCCCGCAAGAGAGTGACGTTCTCCCTGGACAACGTCGCCCTCCCCGTCAAAGAGAGGGAGCTGTACAATGGGCGGGAGTACTTCAGGTGCCGCCGCCGCCTCCTGACGCTGCGCCCCGAGTTGGGCCGTGAAGAACTGGCCGCCCCGCCCCGCCGCCCATCCCGCATCCCTGTGCCCCGCCCCGCCAGGACGGCCTCGGCGAGGAACCCAGTCCAGCCTCCCCTCCATGAACAAGTCCACACCCTCATAACCACCCCGCCCCGCCGCCCATCCCGCATTCCCGTGCCCCGCCCCGCCAGGACTACCTCGGCGAGGAACCCAACCCAACCTCCCCTCCATAACCCACTCCACACCCTCAGAACCATCAACAATCGTCCTCGCCCCGCATTCCCATCCCCTGACACACACACGCCCACGCCTCGTCCGCAAACCAAGACTAACACCCCGCCCTCCACCCTCCCGTCCCCCCCCACCCCTTCTGCTCTCAGCGAAGAGTAAGGTGTTCAGCAGACAAGGGGCTGCTGCAGGATTTCTCTTACTATTATCATTACTTTTAACTGATATCTCTATTAGTCTGGTTGTAGTCAATTACTACTACTATTACTTGCTCATCTATTACTATTACTGGTTCAGTTGTATGTGTTACTAGTGATCACAGTATTCAACTCTCTCACAGTGAATTTATCCGAACACAATGGTTTTCGGATTATGGACCGCATTACAAGTCAAACCCGAGGGCGCCCATCATCCGCTCTCTTTGATCTTGACCTTAGTTGCCAAGATCAATGGGAGAACCTATGTAGACAGACGTGGCTTCAAATTAGCTTCGTATCATGTCTATCTTAATGCCGCCAGGGTGGTTGACCATTATAGACATTGCTTCTGGATGCTGGGTTGTGCCTCAGCATCTCTACCACGATATTCCACACCATTGCGGCTGGGAGCTCTTGCTTGAGGGTACACTCAGGCACACTTTTCCACCACTGTTCTTTCATCTTCATGTTTCCTTTTAAAATGTGTGTAGTATTAAGTAGCATGAAGGGACGGTGAAGGCCGACACTCCTATGCTCAAACATGGCATTAGCGCCCTTAAGAACAGATTTCCTCTCCATCTTTTACTGGCAATGAGAAAGAGTAGAAGGAGGAGGAGGAAAGGATAAAGAGAAAAGTTGAAGAAAACGAGAGAATAAGTAACATATCCTCTCTCTCCATCCCCTGCTGATAGAGAGAAGGAGAAGGAGGAGAAGGAAGAGAAGGAGGAGAAGAAGGAGGAGGAGAAGGAGGAGGAGGAGAAGGAGGAGGGGAAGGAGAAGGAAAGGATAAAGAGAAAAGTTGAAGAAAACGAGAGAATAAGTAACATATCCTCTCTCTCCATCCCCTGCTGATAGAGACAAAGAGAAGGAGAAGGAGGAGAAGGAAGAGAAGGAGGAGAAGAAGGAGGAGGAGAAGGAGGAGGAGGAGAAGGAGGAGGGGAAGGAGAAGGAAAGGATAAAGAGAAAAAATGAAGAAAACGAGAGAAAGAAGTAACATATCCTCTCTCTCTCTCTCCATCCTCTGCTGATAGTGAGAAAGAGAAGGAGAAGGAGGAGAAGGAGGAGAAGGAGAGGATAAAGAGAAAAGATGTAGAAAACGAGAGAATAAGTAACACATCCTCTCTCTCCATCCCCTGCTGATAGTGAGAAAGAGGAGAAAGAGGAGGAGGAGAAGATGATAAAAAAGAAAAGATTAAGAAAAAGAGCTAACGCAAGGAGAGAAAATGACAGCCAGCCAGAGATTAAGAGAGAGGGGGAGGGAAGCGAGAGAATATAATACAGAGTTAAGAAAGTAAAAAGAGAAGGTTTAAGTGAGCGATTAATACTGATAAGACTTTGAAGACGAGAGAGAGAGAGAGAGAGAGAGAGAGAGAGAGAGTATGAAGAGGATGTTACAAGAATATTAGAGACGGATAATTAAAAGGAGATGAAACGAAAGAAAAGAAAAAGAGATAAGAAGGATAGATTATAGAAAGAGAGGTGGAGAGAGAGAAAAAATATAAAAAGACAGAGACTGGAGAGAGAGAGAGAGAGAGAGAGAGAGAGAGAGCAAAGCAAGACGAAACTAACGAGGAAGGAAGGACAAGGAAATTAAATACGTCGAGAAAATATAAAAGAGAGAAGAAAAAAGACGAGGAATGAACGCGAGAAGAAAAAGGAGGAGGAAAGGAGAGAGAAAAAAGGGGACTAAGGAGAGAGAGAGAGAGAGAGAGAGAGAGAGAGAGAATGAATGAAGAGAGGAAAAGACAAAATGAGAGGAAAATGAGAAAGTTAGCATAAGAAAGAGGAGGAAGGGGAAGGAGAAGGAACGAGGGGAAGGAAAACTTAATAAAAGGGAGTAAAGGAAAGGAAGCGAGGAAAGGAGGTGAGGAAAAGGTGAGGAATGATGTGAGAGGAAGAGAGAAATAGTAAAAGAGGGAGAGGAAAAGAAATGGAAAGAGAGGAAGAGGAAGAGGAGGAAATGAAAATGAGGAAGCAAGGGAGAGAAATGATAACCAGAGAGAGAGAGAGAGAGAGAGAGAGAGAGAGACGGCTCGGCAGTATAACAAGTGACTCACATAACTCATTTCCCTCATTCCAGCCCTAAAGCATGACTCTCTCTCTCTCTCTCTCTCAAAGATTTATTAATTATACACAAGTTTGATTACGGATTTACATGAAGAAATTAGTAAAGAAGAAGAAAATAAAAAAGAAAACGAGGGAATGTGATCTTAACGTAGTGGATATAATAATGAAAATAGATATAAACACACACACACACACACACACACACACACACACACACACACACACACACACACACACACACACACAGCCTCTCCCCACGTCATCCCCTTCCCTACCCCCCCCTAACACACACGTTAACAGCCCCTCCCTTTCCCTCCCTATTCCCCTCCTCCCTCCTAAAGCAACTCCCCTCCTCCTCCTCTTCCTCTCTTCTCCCCGCCTTCACCTCCCACACAGTTCCTCCTCACCCTGAAAATCGACCTATTCCTCCCTTCCTTTCCCCTCCCATTCCCCACACACACAGTCCTCCCCCTCCCTTCCTCCTTCCCTCCCCATTTAGGTTATCTCCTCCCTTCCTTCTCCCCTCATTAAAAAAGGCCTCTTCCTCCCTTCCCCCCATCCCCACCCCCACACAATCCTCCTCTCCCTTACATCCTCACCCCCAAAACAACCCTCCCTCTCCCTCTCTCTCCCTTCCCCCCTCCTCATCTCCCAGCATATCCTTCCTCCTCTTCCTCCCCCTTACCGTCATCCTTCCTCTCCCTACCATCACAGTCTCCCCCCCCCCCAAAGCAACCGTAAATGCAAATAGAGAAACCACAGATAGCTACGCCGCCACCACACACACACACACACACATGGGTTCCAGGAATGGCCGGATCAGAGGGCAGTAAAGTGTTGCCGCCTCGCTCACGCCGCGGCCACCACAGGAAGGGAACAACAAGGCGAAGGTGGGAGAGGCGAGAGTGACCACCACCACTTCCACTAACCACAACAACAGCAACACTACCACCACCACCACCAGCACCACCAGCGCCACCACTAACACCAACACCAACACCACAAACAACAACAACAACAAAAACATCACCACCACCACCACTGCCACCACCACCATCACCACCAGCGCCACCACTACCACAATAACCATCACCACTGTCATCACTACCACCACCACTAACACCAACACCAACAACAACAGCAACAAAAACTACATCACCACCACCACCACCACCACGAGGGGGATGGTAATGGTGGTGATAGTGGTGGTGGTGGTGGTGATGCCTTATGGTGATCTAATTCTTCCTTTTTTGTTGTTGCTATTAATGAAAGATAAATATAGAAAATTCGTGGAAATAACTTTTGTTTAATGTTACTGAAATGGATAAAAACACCTACATCGATTTTTTTTTCTTTTTGTCGTTAGTGGAATAGATGGAATATAACATGCAGATAACGTTTTTTTTTTGTTGTTGTTGTTATTGAAAGATAATTACATATGGAGATCATTTTTTAGAAGGGGAGGGAGGGGGGGGAGGTTAGAGTGGATTATAACCTGGAAATAACTTCTTTTTCGTTAACAAGTGTAACAGAAAAACAATCATACAGGTAACTATCTCACTAATTATAATCCGAACCACTTAACGAACTCACAATGTCCACCAATTAATCAGCGAACAAACATGGAAATTAACACGCGTATGGCACTGATAATTATGAATGATGATGATGATGATAGTCGCATTGTATTTGTGTTGCTGGTCGAGGTGAAAATATTAAATCAAAATATACAATGAAACACACTACTCGGAAATAAACCAAATAACCGAACGATCAGAGAGAGAAGGATAAAGAAGAGGAAGAAAAGAGGATGAAAAATAAAATAAATGGAATGCTTGAGAATGACAAGAAAAGGTCAGGGTTGGATAAAGGAGATAGAGGAGAAGGAAAAGTAAAGAAACAAGAAAATAGGGAACAGAAGGAGGGAGGGATGAAAAGGGATAGAGGAGGACAGGGAGAATATAGAGAATGTGATAAAGTGGAGGGGTGGATAAAGGGAAAATGGGTGGAAGGGATGAAGGTTGGATAAAGGAGAAAGTGGAGGAGAAGGAAAAGTAAAGAAACAAGAAAATATGGAACAGAAGGAGAGAGGGATGAAAAGGGATATAGGTGGAAGGGGAGATTATAGAGAATGGGAAAAAATAGAGAGGTGGATAAAGGGGAAATGGGTGGAAGGGATGAGAAGAGGAAGGGAGAGGAGAAGAGAAGGGGGAAGGGGTGAAAGGGAAAATATCGGGAATGCAGTAAAGCGAAGAAGTAGATGAAGGGAAGGGAGTGGATGAGACGAGAGAGGAAGAAGAAAAGGAAAGGGAAGAGGTAGGGAAGGGGAGATGGTGGGGCGGGAGGGGAAGGGGTGGAAGGGGTGAGTATGAGAGAGAAAGAAGAGGAAAGGGAAGAGGATAGCTAGGGAATAGGAGATGGAGGGGAGGAAGACGAAGGGGAAGGGGTGGAAGGGGTGAGTATGAGAGAGAAAGAAGAGGAAAGGGAAGAGGATAGCTAGGGAATAGGAGATGGAGGGGAGGAAGAGGAAGGGGAAAGGGGGGAGATGGGGAGAGTATGGGGAATGTGATAAAGTGGACGGGTGGATTAAGAGATACGGTGGGAGGGATAAGAAGAGGAAGGGGAAAGGAAGGGGAAAGGGGAGAGGAGGAGGGAGGGGATGGGAAGGGTGATGGGGACGGCTAATGGCTAATGGAGGTGTGGTGGGGGCGAAATGACCCAAGCGTTAGCGGGAAACAAAAAAAAAAAAAAAAAAAAAAGACAGAACAGAGATGAAGGGAAAGGGAAATCTAAGGAAAATGTGTGGGGAAAAGAGGAAAAGGGTGGGAAAAAGGAAAACGAAAGACAGGAGTAAGAAAAAATGGGAAAAGAGCAGAGATGAAGGGAAAGGGAAATCTAAGGAAAATGTGTGGGGAAAAGAGGAAAAGGGTGGGAAAGAGGAAAACGAGGGACTGGAGTAAGAAAAAATGGGAAAAGAACAGAGATGAAGGGATAGGGAAATCTAAGGAAAATGTGTGAGGAAAAGAGGAAAAGGGTGGGAAAAAGGAAAACGAAAGACAAGAGTAAATAAGAAATGGGAAAAGGGAGAGAACGAGGAAAATACATAAGGATAGGAAGAGGAAAAAGAGAAAAACAAGTGAGATTTATAAAGGAGGAAAAAAGGAATGGAAAAATAATAGAGAAAATAAATAAAGAAAGAAAATAGCAAATAATAATAATAACAAAGAAGAACAAAGTAGCCAAATAAAAAGTAAATAAAGATAGAAAAAAAAAAGTGAAGGGAAAATGGGAAAATAAGGAAGAGGTGGAAAAGGAAAAACATGAAAACGGAAGGAAAAAAATAAGATGAAAAAGAGGAAAAAAAGGGTTAGGATATTTTTTTCATTGTTGCTTCGAGTGTAAAACGATGAATAATGCGGATGTCGTGTGTGTGTGTGTGTGTGTGTGTGTGTGTGTGTGTGTGTGTGTGTGTGTGTGTGTGTAGGGGGGGCGAGTGGGTAAAGTGGATGCTGGGGGAGGCTGAGAGGAAAGACGGAGGAGATAAGGGATGCTGTATAGAAGGGCAAAGTGGATGTATGGGTGAACGAATGGATGCTGGGGGAGAGGATGCTGGGGGAGTAATAGATGTTGTGTGCTGGCCTGGGTGTACTGGGGTGTATACTGGGGGAGGCTGGGGGAGGGCCAAGGAGTGTAAGGTGACGTACTGGGGAGTATACTGGGGATGCTGGAGGGATGCTGGGAAATCTATGGGTGTTTTGCAGATGCCTTGGGATGTGTGGGGGAAGGTATAATGGATGCTGGTGGATAATAAGGGTGGATAATGATGGGGGGGTGAGGGGAAACATGATGGATCCGTGGGTGTAGAGAGGCCTAATGCGGAGATGATGATGATGGTGTTTGCAGAGGCGAGATGGAAAGAGAGTGAGTGGATGGAAGGGACGCGGTTCTGTTTTCCTTCTCTGTCTGTGTTTTCTCTCTCTCTCTCTCTCTCTCTCTCTCTCTCTCTCTCTCTCTCTCTCTCCTTAAGGCGCTCTCTTAACATTTTTCTTCCTTTCCTCCACTTTAATCCATTTCTTTATCTCCATTCTTCGTTGTTTTCTCCTTTCCCTAATTCCTCGTTCATATTCCTTAGCGCTTTCATTGCTTCTCTCTCTCTCTCTCTCTCTCTCTCTCTCTCTCTCTCTCTCTCTCTCTCTCTCTCTCTCTCTCTCTCTCTCTCTCCTCCTCCTCCTCCTCCTCCTCCTCCTCTTTTTTTTGCGATTTCTTTCCTTATTTTTTTCTTCCTTTCCACGTTCTTATCTTCTTTATTTTTACGCCTATTCCCTCGTTTATCTTTCTCTCGCTTTTATTCCCTTATTCTTAGACCTTATTTTATTATCAGCGTTTTCCTCCCCTCGGTAATTTCTTCATAGTCTCTCTCTCTCTCTCTCTCTCTCTCTCTCTCTAAGGATGCAAAATAAGCCTCCCTTCCTGTTTTTTTTTACTTTTTCTTATTATTTTATTCATTTATTTGTATTATTTAAGTTATTTTCGTCGTCATTATTTTTTTTTCTTATTATTATCATTTATTTGTATTATCTAAGTTATTTTCGTCGTCTTATTTTCTTTTTTTTTAGTCTTTCGAGGGTAAAAAAATTAAGGTTTGTTTTGGGTTGATTCTTAAGACGATCCGAATGTCTGTTATTTTTTTTCTTAACCTGTTTGTTCGTTTGTTCGTTCGTTCATTTTAATTTCAGTTTTTCCTTGCTCGACTATATTGTTGTTTAATATTTTGTTGTTTTATTGTTTTCTCCTTTTTTCATCTTTTTTTGTTCTTTTTCTTTACTTATTTTTGTTTTTCTTCCTTTTTTCTTCGTTATTTTATCTTCTTTTTTTCTCTTTATCTTCATTTTCTCAATTTCTTTCGTTTCTTCTTTTTATCTTCGTTTTCCTCTTCTTTCCTTTTTTTTATTTCTTCTTTTTTTCTTTTTACCTATTGTTATTTCCTCTTCTTCTTCTTCTTCTTCTTCTTCTCCTTCTTCTTCTTCTTTTTCTTCTTCTTTCCCCTCTTCTTCTTTATCTTTTTCTTCCTTCAGACAAACGTACATTTTATCGCCCTTTCTTGGACATTTTGTTGTGTAATATTTCTTTTCTTCAGATTTACGTATATCTTTTTTCCTGCTTCGTCTTATCATGTTTTTTCCTTTTTTTCAATATGTGGCAACGGCAGGCGACGTTTCAAGTGTTATCAACGGAAGCGACGAGACAGAGTAACCAATGATGATGATGATGATGACGATGACTACGAAGATGATGACAGGTAAAGAGGATGATATTTACAACAACAACAGCAATAACCACTACTACTACTACTACTACTACTACTACTACTACAACTACTATTACTAATACTAATAATGCTTCATCTTTTTTTATTACTTTGTTTCTTTTTTTTATTATTTCTTCCTCTTTCTTTTCCTTCTATCTTCTATTTTCTATCTATCTTCTCTCCCCTGTTTCTTCCTTATTCTCTTCCCTTTAATTCCTTCTTTCTTTCTCTGTTTCATTATATTTCCTCTTCTTTTTCATTTTCTTTTCCTTCCTTTCCCTGTTGACTACTACTACTACTACTACTACTACTACTACTACTACCAACTCTCCTCCCTTCTCACAGTTCTCCATCTCTTTGCTTTTCTTATACTTTATTTCCTTTTTCCATCTTCTTTTCCTCCCGTCTCACTCGTCTCCTTCCATTCTTTCTCCGCCTTCTTTCTTTTTTTTTTCGTCATATAATAAAACGAAAAAAAAACATAATAACAGAAGCTTCATTTTCCTCCGGGTTTTACAGAGTTTTGGAGAATCAAGATACTGTTCCATTACCGAGAAAGGATAATTAACCTCCTCGTAATTACAGAGCGGAAGGGAAACGCAAGAAGAGGAGGAGGAGGGGAAGAGGAGGAGGAGGAGGGGAAGGAGGAGGATAAGTAACGAAGATGAGTAAATGAAGTGAAGATCGATGTGCGTCTTATTAAAAAATGTCTGTATCTTAATTATTCAGTAGGTCTATATTTTTATTTATTTATTTATTTATTTATGTATTTATTTATCTATTTATTTGTAGTGTGTGTTAATATTTTATCCCGAACCTTAATATTCCTGGAGCAATATATTATTACTGAACACACACACACACACACACACACACACTACGTCATACGCGTGTGTACAGTGCAAACACTAACCCACGCGTATTTCTCTCGCAATGTGTTTATCGGCACAAACAAATATTTTTCAACGCAAACACACATCCAATGCTTAGCCTCGTCACGCCTACACATGCAAATACTAATAAAAACACGTCAAAAATATAAACAACAGAGACAATTTTTTTTTTTTTTTACAACAAAGGTGACAGCTCAAGGGCACAAAAAAAGGAAACAATAATATATAAAAAAAAAAAGCCCTTTACTCGCTGCTCCTAAAAAAAAGAATCAAAAGAGGTGGCCGAAAGAGAGGTCAATTTCGGGAGGAGAGGTGTCCTGATTAACTGTTTAGTGTTCCCAAACTCGAGCTGGTAGGTGCGTGCAGTCCGGGTGAAAAGATGAAAGAGCGTCACTTCTTTCACTAATAAGCTGTCTTTGGCGCGATGTGAACTCTGCGACACGCCAGACACTTGTCAACACATTGGCCCCGGCGGCGTCAGCTGCTGCTGGTATTGGCAGCCGCCTCCTGAAAGGCTGCTGTGTTCCCTCCTGCCTACCCCGCACCCTCGTCACGGCCCGCCCAAAGACAAAGACCCCATAATCCTTTCAGGGGTGGGTCACAACTTCGATTGGATTTGCTGAATGTGACCTGCATGGGCGACCTTCTGGGCAAGACACAAGCACTATGTATAGAACTATCTCAATTGTGTATGTAATCAACTATTGCAGATGCGAATTGCTAAGCGACCCACTGAGCATGAGATGAGCTCCATAATTACAACCATCATTACTCTGCATAAAAGTTTCCCGAACACCTGTGCACGTAACTACCGCTCATGTGTGTAAAACGACTTTGTATAAATACCTCATTACCTTTGAATATCTGCATGTGAATCATCTTTTATTTTTTCATGACTAGACTGTTCACTTAATTCTGACCCAAGCTGACAACATAAACCTAAGCGTGTTCGTAAGCACAGTGTAGATTATCAGAAAGTGCTGCGTGAGATAAACACAAACAGAGGTTAAAGAAAACTTGGAAGCCATAGCATTAGCCGATCAGCACTCAGCTTGCAAACACGCTTAGGTCGGATTTTAGTTTGTATAATGTAGCTACAGGCAAATAAACTTACCAATAATGTAAGTTAAACCGCTTTCCCATCTTCCTTCACTCCTTTTACAGACATTTTAATCTAAAGGAATATTTCAGTAACATTTATGAGGAAAGACACAATCATGACATTATTTCTCACACCATATAAATTATCAATAATGTCAATTAAAACTGTATACTCATCTTCCCTCAACTCCTTTTACAAACACTATAATCTAAAGCAATATTTCGATAACATTTATGAGGAAAGACACTGTGGATTAAAACCGCATACCCATCTCTTTCCAACTCCTTTTACAGACATTTTAATCTAAAGCAATATTTCGACAACATTTATGAGGAAAGACACTGTGGATTAAAACCGCATACCCATCTCTTTCCAACTCCTTTTACAAACATTTTAATCTAAGGCGAAGTTTCGATATTATTTATGAGGAGAGACACTATCAGCACATCTTTCTCACAACATATACAAATTATTTACCATACTGCACATAATTCATACCTAAAAGATAGCACACATCGAGGAGGAGGAGGAGGAGGAGGAGGAGGAGCACTTCCCCTTGATTGGGCATTAGGCAAAACGACTCCACGCCAGCGATAAACAATGGAATAAAGGAGGGAGGAAGATAATGCCTGTTTACTCGCCTTCGTGTTACCTGCATCGCTAGTTACGTTTACCTTGGCAGCGGAGGTGAAGGGAAGGAAGGGAGGAGAAAGAAGACTCGCCCGCCCGCCAGTGTTACCAAAATATCGCACTCAGAGCATAGCAATTATCGGTTTCCGCCTTAAAACTATTCTCTATAATCTTCTTAAACATTTCGACGTCCAAGAACACGTATTTGACAAGGCTTTCGTAGGAGTTTCAAGCATATTCAGCGGTACTTGTATGATTCTTTCTCGTAGTTTGACTCTATAACGTGACTCTATATTCTTAGTTGCTCTACATTCTTGATCATTTCGGCGTCCAAGAACACGTATTTGACAAGGCTTTCGTAGGAGTTTCCAGCATATTCAGAGGTACTTTTATGATTACTTCTCGTAGTTTGACACTATATTCTTAGTTCCTCAATATTTTTAATCATTTCGGCGTCCAAGAACACATATTTGACAAGGCTTTCATAGGAGTTTCCAGCATATTCAGAGGTACTTTAACGATCCTTCTGGTAGTTTGACCGTTCTACTGTACCATGAGCCAAAAAACGAGTGGAAAGAATAATTTAACGTTAATGAAGGTGATTTGCCTGGGATATTGAGGAAGCATTGTCGAGCATATGGAAACGCTGCCCCTCGCTCTCTCTCCCTCTCCCTCTTTCCCTCGCGCTCTCCCTCGCTTGCTCCCTCCCTTAGTGTCTCGTCACGTGATTCCAAGACATCATTAGCAGGGTTACTACCGGCGTCTCGAAGGTTAATTAGCACTTTCGTTTGTCTTTAAGTGATGTGTGTGTGTGTGTGTGTGTGTGTGTGTGTGTGTGTGTGTGTGTGTGTGTGTGTGTTATCTATCCTTAGCCACAGCACTACCTCATGTATATTAAGTAGACTCACTCCCACACCCATAAGGAAAGGGAATAAATAATAGGAGAGTAATATGATGATAGTCAATAGTAAATAGAGATAATAATGGAGAATATAATGATGTGGAAAGAAGATAAATAAATCGAAAGAGAAAGAAGCAAGAGAGAGAGAGAGAGAGAGAGAGAGAGAGAGATAGATATAAAGAAATAAAAAAAGAAAGAAAAAATAAAAGAAAAAACAAGAACGACCGAATTAAAAAAAATAGAAAAATAATGAAAGAGAAAGAAAAGGAGAGAGAAAAGCCGGCCAGCAGCGATTCAGTCTCACTCCCGAAGTTCAAAATACGATCCAAGTTTGACTCTTGAACTTGAGCGTGACGGGCGACTGTGGCGGAGGGGTAGGGGAGGCAACTGATGGGGGGGAGGGGAGGGGAGGGGAGGGAACGAAAAGGGAATGGTTAGAGGAGTGGAAGAGAGGAGTAGGAAGGGATGGAAAAGGGAAAGGAAGGTAATATGAAAAGATAGAGGAGGAAATGCGAGGGAAAGGGGAGGGAAAGAGAGAGAGAAAAGAACGAAGGGTATTATTACAAGGGAAGGAGAGTTTTCAAGGGTATGTTCAGTAAGGGAGGATACAGCATGAAGGGTGGTTAATAAAGGGTGGTGGAGGGAGGAGGTAGAGGTAGGAGGCAACAAATACCCGAGTCACGGTTTAATAAAAGTTCATAAAAGTTAATAAAAAGTCTGTGTCGCGTGAATTTCGGTCCTTTAACCTTTTTTTCCGACTTTTATAAGACCATATTTTCTGTTTAAACAAATGCACATATATACATACATGCGTGGAGGTTATATACACACACACACACACACACTATTAGAAAACAAATATTATCCATAGTCGTGAAAATTACAATGCAAATACAAACAAACCTTTCCCCTCTTCCTCCTTGAAACGTAAATATCGACGTTCCTGTTCCCATAGAAATATAAAACAAACAAGACAAAACAAACACGACAAAACAAACACGACAAAACAAACACGACAAAACAAAGAAGACAAAACAAACAAAAATAAAGAAAAGGAAAGGCAAGGATGAGTAACAAAAAGAAAAAAAAAATCGAACCGTTTCTGTAATAATCTTTTGGGAGGCAGGTTGTTGATGTTACTAAGTGATTGAAAGGCAAAAAAAAAAAAAACGAGTAATGAAGAGAGAAAATACTAGATAATTAGGAAGAAAAGTTATTAAGGTTAAGATTGTGTTGTTTTTTTTTTTTTGGGGGGGGGAGAAAGTAGTAATTTTGAGGACCTTTCCCCCCCCACCCACCCCCACCCCTCGCTGTTTTATGTTTGTTTGTTTGTTTGATTGTTTGCCCTTGACTGCTTCATCTGATGTCTCCAATCTAAAAAAAAAAAAAGTCGTTCAAAAGATACGACAAGTTGACTATAGGTTCTGCATCGTTACATCATCACAACTTTATATTAATGTTTCCATATGAGAATTACCGAAGATGAGGAAGGAAAGAATATATACGTATTGTTGTGAAGGGAATAATAAGACAAAAAACAAAAAAAGAGAGGGTCAGTTTCGGATGACGATGTGGCTTCATACGTGATAAAAAAAAAGGCGAAAGAGAAAGCAAAAGAAATAGAAAAGAAAGGAAGGACATTTTGCGTCAACGAGTTCCTGTACCGACACAATATTGGTCTTTTTCTGCCTTCCTGCTTCTATTAGACTTTTGGCGAATGCGAGGAAGAAATGGAAACAGACTAATAACGAAAGATTAAAAAGATAAATGAAAAACAGGAAAAAAGGGGAATGGTTTAGCGCGCTCCATAGCTGTCTTCTTTGCTGTAAAAAAAAAAAAAAATTAGACTTTTGGCGAATACGAGGAAGAAATGGAAACAGACTAATAACGAAAGATTAAAAAGATAAAGACAAAACAGGAAAAAAGGGGAATGGTTTAGCGCGCTCCATAGTGTTCCTCTTTTTTTTATTCATTCTTGCTTTCCGTGAGACTTTTAGCGAATACGAGGAAGAAATGGAAACGAGGTAAGAACGATAGATTAAAAAGACAAAAGAAATACAGAAAAAATTGAGAGTGGCTTAACGCGATCCACAAACATGCTCATTTTTTTCTCATTCTTCCTTCCCTGAGACATTTAACGAACAGATGGAAGAATAAATGGAAATGCACTAAGAACGATAGATTAAAAAGACAAAGACAAAACAGAAAAAAAGGACAGTGATTTAGCGCGCTCCACAATATTCCTCTTTTTTCCTTTCATTCTTGCTTTCCATGAGACTTTTAGCGAATACGAAGAAGAAATGGAAACGACCTAAGAACGATAGATTAAAAAGACAAAGACAAAACAGAAAAAAAGGAGTGATTTAGCGCGCTCCACAATATTGCTCTTTTTTTATTCATTCTTGCTTTCCATGAGACTTATATGAATAGGAAGAAGAAGAAATGGAAATGCACTAAGAACGATAGATTAAAAAGACAAAGACAAAACAGAAAAAAAGGACAGTGATTTAGCGCGCTCCACAATATTGCTTTTTTATCTTTCATTCTTGCTTTCCATGAGACTTTTAGTGAATACGAGGA
The DNA here is from genome assembly GCF_024679095.1 of Eriocheir sinensis. Classification (NCBI taxonomy): domain Eukaryota; kingdom Metazoa; phylum Arthropoda; class Malacostraca; order Decapoda; family Varunidae; genus Eriocheir; species Eriocheir sinensis. Next base: position 22,580,247 of record NC_066512.1, read on the forward strand.
AGAAATGGAAACGAGCTTCGTGGTGCAGAAGCCTTATCGAACTACCACCAGGGTCATAAGACAGGAAAATAACAAGTCGATCCACATTTCTCTTTTTTTTTTTTGTATTCCTATTTTTTTCATTAGACTTAGCGAACAGGAGGAAGGAAGAAATAGAAGCATACTAATAACAGAAGATGAAAAAAAGGACAAAAGCAATACATAAGAAAGGAAAATAACAACTCGATCCACATTTTTTTCTTTTTGTTTTTTTCCACTGCTATTTTTTTTCATTAGACTTAGCGAACAGGAGGAAGAAAGAAATAGAAAAATACTAATAACAGAAGATGAAAAAAAGAAAAGAACCAAAAGCAATGCATAAGAAAGGAAAATAACAAGTCGATCCACATTTTTATCTTTCTTTTTTGCTTTCCTATTTTTTTGTTTTTCATTAGACTTAGCGAATAGGAGGAAGAAATAAATAGAAGCACACCAATAACGAAAGATGAAAAAAAATAAGACAAAAGCAACTTATGAGAAACGAACAATATTTTAAAAAGCGATCGACATTATTTTTTTTTCAGTCCTGCTTTCCAATACCAGATTTAGCGAGCACGAGGAAGAAATGAGAACTTAGTAATAACGGAAGATGAAAAAAGACGAAAGCAATTTATGAGAAAGAGCAATAATATAACGCGATCCACAATATTGGGTTTTGGGATATTTTTTCATTAGACTTTTAACGAATAAGAGGAAGAAGCGGAAACCCAATAATAACTAAATGATAAAAAAGAAGAAAAACAATTTGCGAGATAAGACAATGTATTTTAAAGCGATCCACAATATTGGTCCTTTTTTTTTTTTTTTTTTGCACTTCTATTTCCATAAGACTTAACATACACGAACAAGAAATGAAAAAGTAAAACGATTAAAAAAAAAAAGGATTAAAAGAACAAAAGGAATTTATGAGATAGGATGATAATTTGACGCGATCAACAATATTGGTCCTTTTTTTTTTTTTTTGCACTTCTATTTCCATAAGACTTAACATGCACGAACAAGAAATGAAAAAGTAAAACGATTAAAAAAAAAAAGGATTAAAAGAACAAAAGGAATTTATGAGATAGGATGATAATTTGACGCGATCCACAATATTCTTTTTTTTTTTTTCATTCCTACTTTTCATTAGACTTAACGAACAGGAGGAAGGAAGGAAAACTTACGAAAGACATTAAAGAAAGACAAAAGTAATAAACAAGGATAGCTAATATTTTGAAGCTTCTCCATACCTTCCTAATATCGCTTCTTTACATTCTTTTTTTTTTCTACTTAATGAAAATGAGGAGGAAATGGAAACTTACGAAAGACATTAAAGAAAGACAAAAGTAATAAACAAGGATAGCTAATATTTTGAAGCTTCTCCATACCTTCCTAATATCGCTTCTTTACATTCTTTTTTTTTTTCTACTTAATGAAAATGAGGAAGAAATGGAAACTAACGAAAACATTAAAGAAAGACAAAAGTAATAAACAAGGATAGCTAATATTTTGAAGCTTCTCCATACCTTCCTAATATCGCTTCTTTACATTCATTTTTTTTTCTACTTAATGAAAATGAGGAGGAAATGGAAACTTACGAAAAACATTAAAGAAAGACAAAAGTAATAAAAGAGGATAGATAATATTTTGAAGCTTCTCCATACCTTCCTAATATCGCTTCTTTACATTCTTTTTTTTTTCTACTTAACGAAAATGAGGAAGAAATGGAAACTTACGAAAAACATTAAAGAAAGAAAAAAGTAATAAAAGAGGATAGATAATATTTCAAAACCTTCCCATACCGTCACACTATCGCCTTTTTACATTCATTTTTTGGACTTAAAGAACAAGAAGAGGAAATGGAAATGCTCAAAAAACGAAAGATGAAAAATGGCAAAACAATACCCAAGACTTTATAATATTAGCTTGTCACAAACAGCCTCGTAAGGACCAGCATGCTGTTGTTTGTTCTTTCTTTGTAATACACAAGAAGAAGAACAAGCTATTAACACATCTCCGTACCGTCCCAGCATCGGGCTTCAACATTCTAAAGGAAAAAATCTTTACGTATTAAACACAAATGAAAGAAAAACAAAGGAAATACACAAGAAGAACAAGCTATTAACACATATCTTGCCCTCCTACCATCGGCCGTTCCCCCAACAATACCCTCGTGCCCGTGTTTACCCAATATTCACACAAATATTTACAGGTACAGCAAATGACGCCGCGCCCTTCCTCTCTTCTCTCTTTATTTGTGTGCTTTCCCTCGGCGTTTATCCTTCTTTTCCCTTCACGGCCCCTTCTCCCCTTCATCCCATATTTCACCGTTATTCCCGTTGATAATTGCGATTCCCTCCTTCCCTCCCTCCCCTTTTTCTCTCCTTCTCTCCCTCCTTTCTTTCTTCTCCTAACCTGGTCTCTGTCTTTCTCTCTCTCTGCTTTCTGTTCACGATTTGACCTTCATCCATTTGTTTCTCTTTTTTTTTACCGTTTGCTGAGAGAGAGAGAGAGAGAGAGAGAGAGAGAGAGAGAGAGAGAGAGAGAGAGAGAGAGAGAGAGAGAGAGAGAGAGAGAGAGAGAGAGAGAGAGAGAGAGAGAGAGAGAGAGAGAGAGAGAGAGGCCTACACGTGCCACCTTCTAGATATTTGAGGCCTAGTGTAAACATCCGGTTCTTTGGTTATTTCCTGAGTCACCTCCAAGATTACTTAACAAGATAGTAATCCCCCAACCTCTGATCATGCTCTCTCTCTCTCTCTCTCTCTCTCTCTCTCTCTCTCTCTCATCGTTCCTAGCCTTCTATTTCCTTTCCATTGTGTCTAAATTTGTCTTCATGTACTCTCTCTCTCTCTCTCTTATCAATAATAATTAACCGACAGAAGAAGAAAAAAACGTAAAAACAGTCATAAAAGAGACAGCAAGAGAGGAAACGGAAACCACAAAGATAAAACTTCTCTATCAGACCAGCACATGTGTGTCACGAGGGAAGGAGGAGGGGGGGGAGGGGGGCGAGTAGAGGGAGGGGAGCGGGGAGGAGGAGGGAGAGGAAAGGGGGACGCTAGGTAGTATGGGAAAGAAAGCAAAGGACAAAGAAATTACAAAAAGGAGTAAAAAGAGAGAAAACGAGTGAAAAAATTGAAGGGTAACTAAAGAGAGAACGAAAACGAAGGGGAAAGGAAGGAGGAGGAGAAGGAGGAGGAGGAGAAGGACCAAGGTGAACGGTGAAAGGGAGGGTTAGTAAGGGAGAAGAAAGGAAGAATAGAGAGAAGGAGAGAGCATAAGTAAAGGTGCAACGGAAGGGAGAAACAACGAGGACAGGGAGGAGAGGAAAGGGAGAGAATAGGACCGCTGGATAAGGAAGAAGAGAAGAGAGAGGGGGAAGAGAGGGGAGAACATATGAAAAGCTGCAACGGAAGGGAGGAACGACGAGGACAGGGAGGAGAGGAAAGGGAGAGAATACGACCGCTGGATAAGGAAGAAGAGAAGAGAGGAGAGAGGGGGAAGAGAAGGGAGAACATATGAAAAGGTACTACGGAAGGGAGGAACGACGAGGACAGGGAGGAGAGGAAAGGGAGAGAATAGGACCGCTGGATAAGGAAGAAGAGAAGAGAGGGGGGAGGAGAGGGGAGAACATGTGAGAAGGTGCAACGGAAGGGCGAAACGGGGAGAGGGGAGAAGGCGGGGGAGGAGAAGGGCAAGGGAAGAGGTGGGAGGAAAAACAATAGCTTCGAAAAATAAACAAACAAGGGACAAAAGGAATAGATAATAATAGTAACAGGAAGAACGATTAGCGGGGGGGGGGGTGGAGGGGGGGGAGAGAATATCTTTTTTTTTTTTTTTGCCTCCTTTGCTGTAAAAAAAAAAAAAGGAGTTGGAGAGTTAAGACGAAAGAAAAAGGGAAAGAAATAGACATCAGTAAAAAAGGATGACTTAGAACAATAACAAAAAGAAAAAGAGCGAAAGTGGATAAGTAAGAAAGCCAAGGACCAAGAAATAAAATGAAAAAAAAGAGTAAAAAGGGAGAAAACGAGTGAAAAATTTGAAGGGTAACAAAAGAGAAAACGAAAACGGAGGCGAAAGGAAGGAAGAGGAGGAGGAGGAGGAGGACGAGAAGGACCAAGAGACAGAAGAAGAAGAAGGTCCATCAGGAGAAAAAAAAAAGTAGAAGGGAAAAGGAAGAAAGGAGGAAGAAGGCAGTGAGGTGAGTAAAGAAGATGGAAATGGGAAGGAATCTGAGGTGAGGGGATTACCAAGGGGAACGCGAGAAAGGGGGAAGGGGATATACCAGTGGGAGAAGGGTACGAAAAGGGGAGTGGACATGATAGCTGGGGAGTGGGGGAGGAGAAATGAGAAGGGGAGGAAGGGGACATGGAAAGGAGGGGAGGGGAGGAACACGAGATGGGGTATACATAACAGATTGGGGAGAGGAGGGAGGAGAGGCTGGGGTAAGGGTGGGCTGGGGAGGGTAAGGAGAAGCTAGAGGTATGGGGAAGGAAGAGGGGAGGATAGACTGGTTGGGGGTAAGGGGAGGGAAGGAAGGAAGTGAGCTTGAGGGGAGGAGGAGGCTGGAGGATGGGGAGGAAGAGTGAGGAGAATCAGGGAGTTTGGGAGGTGGGGGAACTGAGGGGGGGGTTAGTAGGAGGGAAAGGGGGTCGGGAGGCAGGGTATTGGGGACAAGGAGGGGGAGAGAACCTGGAAGGTGGGGACAGGAAGGAAGGGGAGGGGGAAGGGAAGACTGGGGGTTGAGAAGGGAAAGTGAGGAAGGGAAGGTTGGGGAAGTAAGGGGAGAGGAGAAAAGGGGGTGGGGAGGTAAGGGGAGAGGAGAGAGGGGGTTGGGGAGGGAGGGGAAGGAAGGAAAGCCATATGGAGGGGTTTTCCAGAGTGGTGGGTACGCCCAACACCTGAGAGGGCACACACACACACACACACACACACACACACTAGGGAAGCCCGGTGTGTGTGTGTGTGTGTGTGTGTGTGTGTGTTTATAAGTTACAGGAGCAAAAACTGATGACGGACTAATCTGTTGTATTTTCTATTCATCTATTAATCTATCTTTTTTTATAATCAAGGGTATAGTAAGAAGAGGAAGTGGGTCAGTGGTGTCTCTCCCTCTCCCTCTCTCTCTCTCCGCCAATTAAGCCTCGCAGCCCATGAATAACAACAACGTCAAGTGTCTCTGCATCCCCAAGTCAGTTACGTGCGTCTTGTTGCTTCTTGGGGACGCTGCACGCTGCCTGACACACATTCCAGAGCTACATGCAGGAGGAGGAGGAGGAGGAGGAGGAGGAGGAAGAGGAGGAGGAAGATAACGAAGATGAGAGGAAGACGAGGAGGAGGCAGAGGAAGATAACGAAGATGAGAGGAAGACGAGGAAGACGAGGAGGAGGCAGAGGAAAATAACGAAGATGAGAAGAAGACGAGGAGGAGGAGGAGGAGGAGGAGGAGGAGGAGGAGGAGGAAGATAACGAAGATGAGAGGAAGACGAGGAGGAGGAGGAGGAGGAGGAGGAAGATAACGAAGATGAGAGGAAGACGAGGAGGAGGAGGAGGAGGAGGATAACGAAGATGAGAGGAAGACGAGGAGGAGGAGGAGGAGGAGGAGGAGGAGGATAACAAAGATGAGAGGAAGACGAGGAGGAAGAGGAGGAGGAGGAGGAAGATAACGAAGATGAGAGGAAGACGAGGAGGAGGAGGAAGATAACGAAGATGAGAGCAAGACGAGGAGGAGGAGGAGGAGAAACCAGACCGGGATTAAGAGGAAAGAAAAAAGAAAAAAGAAGATAAAAGGGAAAAAGAAGAAAGGAGAGGAAGGTAGTGAGATGAGCAAAGAGGACAAGGAAGAAAATGAAGATGGAGAAGGAGGAGAAGGATGAGGAGGACGAGAAAGGAGACCAAGATGAGAAGGAAAGACAACAGGAAAAAAGAAGATAAAAGGGAAAAGGAAGAAAAAACGGCGAAGACAGTGAGATGAGCAAAGATGACAATGACGAGGAAGAGGATGAGGATGCCGAAGATGGAGAGGATGGTAATAAAGGAAAACGAGGCGATGAATCTGATGAAGGGAAGTTGGAGGACGAGGAGAGGAAGAGAAGGGGAGGCGAGGGATGGAAAGGACAGAAATAGACCATGACGTAAAAGATGATAAATGGGAAGTGTTACAGAAGAAGATGATGGGAGGAATGCAACGGAGGAGATGCTGACAGAGGAAAGGCAAGGAAGGGTAGATGATGGGAGGCATACAAGGAAGAAGGGCGTGACGAAGGAAAGGGAGGGAAGGGAACAGTAGAAAGGAAAGGGAGATAAGTTGAATGCCAGGAGAAGAGGAGGTCGTGACAAAGGAAAGGCAAGGAAGGGTAGATGATGGGAGGCTGCAAGGAAGAAGGGCGTGACGAAGGAAAGGGAGGGAAGGGAACAATGAGAAAGAAAAGGGAGGTGATAAGTTGAATCCCAGGAGAGGAGGAGGTCGTGAAAAGGAAGAGGAAGAAGGGAGAACAGAGAGGACGAGGAATGGCAAGGAAGGAATAGATGATGGGAGGCATGCAAGGAAGAAGGGCGTGACGAAGGAAAGGGAGGGAAGGGAACAAGGGCAAAGGAAAGGAAGGTGATAAGTTGAATCCCAGGAGAGGAGGAGGTCGTGAGAAAGGAAGAGGAAGAAGGGAGGACAGAGAGGACGAGGTAGAGGAGGGAAGAGGAAAGGGAAGAAGGGTAGGAGCAGGTAACCAGATGAATGCATAGGGATGAGGAATGCGTGGGAAGAAGGGAAAAGAAGAGGGAAAGGAAGATAGATAGAGGAGGTCATAGGAGCAATTCAAGGAGGAAAATCGTGACAGAGAGAAAAGTAAGAGAAGGAGGAGTACGAGGAAGGAGAAGAACGTAACAGAGGAAAGGGAAGAGTATTAGGAAGAGGAAAGTGAGTTGAAAAAAGGAGTACAAGGGAGGAGAAGGAGGACATAACAGAGGAAAGAAAGAGGAGAGTAACAGGGGAAGAAGAAGAGGTGATAGAAGGAATGCAAGGAAAGAAGAAGGAGAAGGACATAACAGAGGAAAGAAAGAAAGAGTAAAAAGGAAAGGTGATAAAAGGAGGAGAGCAAAGGGAGAAATAAAAGTGAAAGGGGAAGGAAAGGAAACTGACATCCAAAAAAAGGGAAACGAGGAGGAAAAAAGAGGAGGAAAGAAGAGAAGAAGAGGAGGGAGAGAGTATAGAAGTGAGGAACAACTCTACAGCAACATCCTCTCCCCTACTCCTACAAGCCCCTTCCTCGCGTCCTTGGCCCAGCGAGGAAGGAAGGCAGCCGTGAAGGAGGTGCTGGCGTCCCCCTCACTAATGCAGCCGTCGTGAAGGATGGCCTCGACTCGCTCAAAATATTCATGCCTGCCTGGAGCGACGGTGGTGGTGATGGTGGTGGTGGTGGTGATGGTGGTATGGTGTTGTCTGGGTCTTCTGCTGGCTGTTCTATGGTGCTGTGTTGTGGTGGTGATTTGCGATATGGTCGTTGTGTTGTGTAGGCGAAGGTGCTAGGTTGTGTTGGTGGTGCGATTTTGTGTTGATTTTTGATGCTGTGTTGTGTTGCATTGTGTCGTGTTGTTGTGTTACTGTGATGCGATTTTGTGTTGATTTGTGATGCTGTTTCGTGTTGCACTGTGTCGTGTTGTTGTGTTACTGTGGTGCGATTTTGTGTTGATTTGTGATGCTGTGTAGTGTTGCATTGTGTCGTGTTGTTGTGTTACTGTGGTGCGATTTTGTGTTGATTTGTGATGCTGTGTTGTGTTGCATTGTGTCGTGTTGTTGTGTTACTGTGGTGCGATTTTGTGTTGATTTGTGATGCTGTGTAGTGTTGCATTGTGTCGTGTTGTTGTGTTACTGTGGTGCGATTTTGTGTTGATTTGTGATGCTGTGTTGTGTTGCATTGTGTCGTGTTGTTGTGTTACAGTGGTGCGATTTTGTGTTGATTTGTGATGCTGTGTTGTGTTGCATTGTGTCGTGTTGTTGTGTTACTGTGGTGCGAGTTTGTGTTGATTTGTGATGCTGTGTTGTGTTCCATTGTGTCGTGTTGTTGTGTTACTGTGGTACGAGTTTGTGTTGATTTGTGATGCTGTTTTGTGTTGTTGTGTTCTGTGTTGTAGTGATCTGTGCTGTTCTGTGCCTTAGTGTATAGTCCACAGTCTCTCTCATAACACCCATCACCATCACCACCATCACCATAACTCTCCACATACACCACCCACCATCACTACCATATCACAGCCACTCATCTCAAACACTCATCAACAGCAACCATCGTAAGTAAATGGTTAAGAATATCTGGTTTTAAGAGAGCTGACATGTACTATAGATTGACCGACTGCCATCTTATAGTCCCCATGTATCACTATGTATCTTTAAGCATCCATGTGTATCACCACCACCATTACCCTTCCCGGAAAGATCAACACCATGCAGTCATCACCATCGCCAGCATCACCATCATCACCATCACCACTACGAGAAACATCATAAGCAATACCACCACAGTCACCACCAACCCCAGAACGTCAACACGTCAGGCATGTTCCGATGCAGCCAGAGTCACCGTCAGTACCGCCCCGCCCCGCCCCGCCCCGATACAACCCCCAAGCCGCAAACAATTTATGGGCCCACAAATATCGTCATGTTAGGCCATGACGGCGCCGCAGAACCAATAACATTACTTAATATCCCCCTAAATCCTGCCTTACTCAGCTTCACCATACCCTGCCCTTCTCTACCCTGCCGGATAACCCAACTCTTTCTCTCTTTCTCTTTCTGACCTAAAATTAGTTCGTTGGATAGCTAGTCAGTTAGTTAGTTAGTTAGGTAGGTAGGTTGGTAAATAGGCAAGTAGGTAAGTAGACAGGTATTGTTGGTATAGGTATTGTTGTTGTTATAGTTGTGGAAGCTGTTGTTATTGTTGTTGTTTGTTGTTGAAGGGAGCGTAGGAGGAAGAAGAGGAGGAGGAGGAAGAGAAGGAGGAGGGGAAAGATTAAATAGAGTGTACATCCACTATTTTCCGAGCACAAATAATACACTAGCAACAAACTAAGTGTATTATTATTATTATTAACGACGCCGGAAATACTCAGAACACCTCACCCCCCCCCACCCCCACCACCCACACCACCACCCCCATTACCACGCAGTTTAAAACGCGTCGTATACCTGTCATCACATCACACGGGTATACGCCTTTGAGTTTTCCGGGAATTAATTACGGCATGGAGTCATTAGCCGCTGGAAATTCGCGGAAGGGAGAGGAAATACGGCGATATCAGTGTCGGGGCCGAAAATGAACACCGCGCCGAACACAATCCTCGCGAAAGTAACTGTTCATCGGCTTGTGAGAACGTAATGGAAAAAAAAAAAAAGGTTAAATGGATCTGGCTGGAGAAGTTTTTTTTTTTTCTTCTTCTTTTAATGCGAGTAATTTCACTTCATGCTCAGAATTGTTTCTAAAAATGGCAGCCACGTATTGCCGACTCCCCCCCCCCCCGATTCACAGACACCCCCCCTCCACCACCCTTTCCCCTGTCCTCACCCCCTTCCTTCCACCCCTAACCTTCTCCACCCACTACCTACTCTTGTCTATTCCCGCCCCCTTCCACCTCACCTCCTCCCCTCCCCCCCCCTGCCCGATCCAAAACGATCCCCTCCCTCCCCTTCTTCCCCTTCCCCCTTCTCCCTCTACACCTCCCCTCCACTCACCCATCCTCCTCCATTTCCGTTCACCTCATCTTTACTCCACTCTTCATTCCACCCTCACACCACACACAAGGTCAAGGCTCTCTCTCTCTCGCACACACACACACACACACACACACACACACACACACACGGCTATAACTAATCTATATGTAAAATTGCTTAGTAACGGACGAAAAAATGAAAATTGAATCCGCTTTCTCAATATCGACAAAACAACAACAACAACAACAACAACAACAACAACAACAATGCCCAATCACTATTACTATAACGTACTACGGATTGAGTTTCCTCCACGCCTCTGCTACACACACACACACACACACACACACAAACACACACACACACACACACACACACACACACACATATACACACACCACGCCCTTCCCCTTCCTCCATCCCTCACTCTCCTTCCTTCCCCTTCAACCTTCTCCTTCCCTCCAAGCTCCCATCCTTCCTTTCCCTTTTCTCCCTTCCTCCTTCCCTATACTCACCCTCCCCACCGTTAGCCACCCACACCCCTTCCCCCTTCCTCCCCTTCCCTCCTCCTTCCTCTTCACCCTTCAACTTTTTCCCCTCCCTCCTCCATACCCCCTTCACCCACCATATCACCCACCCAGTAGGCCGCCAAAACCATTAGTCTCCTTCGTGGTTAACATGTTAGTATGCAAAACGGAAGCCATCAATCTTGCCTATATGGACTTCCTTTCACATACACTCTTATCCCCGACAGTAAGAAGATGAAGAACAGGAAGAACAGGAGCCAGAACATGAAGAACGAGAAAAGAAAACAAAAGCAAGAGAATGAAGAAAAACAAGGCAGAACAGGAACAAGAAACAAGATAAGGAGAAGACAAAGAACAACCACCACAATAAGGAAGAAGAGGAGGAGGAAAAGAAAAAAAGTAACAAAAGATGATGATAGTGATGAAAATTATGAAAATCGAAAGTGAAAACTCGCTCGTCTAAAACAAATGATCGTCTACCTTTTTAGTGTTTGGGGAAGCGAGAGCGTCTGAGAGCAGGGCCAGCGGGTATTGTCAAAACCTTCACAGTGAGGTATTTATTAACCTATCTGCTAAGGTGTTAAGCCAGCGAATTCAGTTCCTTGATATTGTATTAGGTCGAGAGAAAATGGGTGTGAAAGGCCGTTTGTTTTATATACTACGGTTTTTCTTTTTCTTTTTTCTGTTTTTCCGCAAACTTAGTGACGCAGCCTTAAAGCATTTTCTTCGCGGCCTTAAAAAGCTTTGCACCATAAAACTGCCCTGATGGTTATGTCGTTAGAGTGACCGAGCCTGTAGCGCAGCGTGAGGCATATTTGGCACGCTCTGGTTAACGAGATGTGGCGCATAAAAAAGAATATAAATAAAAAAATAAGTTATGCAAAAGACTCGATTTTATTATTTTTTTATCTTTTTATTCCCAGGATGAATTCAACACGCATTTCATTATTGGAAAGATCTCATTCTGACGCACCTAATGTGATTGCTATGATTGTATTGGTGTTTAGTGAGTATAAATATAACAACAAGCATAAATATGATGGGGAGGCAGGTACTATTAAGAGGAAAACATATAATAATAATAATAATAATAATAATAATAATAATAATAATAATAATAATAATAATAATAATAATAATAATCACGGAAAAGAAAATAATATCAACATAAATAACTGCAAAAGATTAAAAAAAGTTACAGAGAGAGAGAGAGAGAGAGAGAGAGAGAGAGAGAGAGAGAGAGAGAGAGAGAGAGAGAGAGAGAGAGTGTGTGTGTGTGTGTGTGTGTGTGTGTGTGTGTGTGTGTGTTAAAGGGCAATACAGCAAAAACTCACGCACAGTACATGTCGTATCAACACTGTTTTATCATAGCCAAGATCAAGGCAACTGCTAAAATTACTCTAAACACACACACACACACACACACACACACACACACACACACACACACACACACACACACACACACACTCAGCACGACCCTTACCTTCTTTCCCTCAAAAAAAAAAAAAAAAAAAAACACTATCATATCACCATCTTCTTATCCATCCCCTTCTTTCTTTTTATTCACTTTCATCACCATCATCACCACCATTAACACTATCATCATATTCACTACCACATCAACCATTAACCCGTCACTATCACTACAAACTTCTCATCATCATCACCATCACCACCAAAAGTAACCTTCACCATCACTAATAACCCTTTCACTATCATTCACATAACCCTTCACTATCATTACTAACTTTCATACCATCATCACCATCATCATCATCAATATAAACGATAGTCATGCATATTTATTTCACCATCATGTTTTTTTTTTTTTTGTTTGTTTGTTTTTCTTCATTACATAGAGTAAACGGATGCCAGAGCGATATTAGTGCTATCTGACCCTCCCCCCACCCCCCTCCCTGTTCCGGAATGGTGGTGGTGGTGGTGGTGATGGTGGTGGTGGTGGTAATGAAAGGGCGCGGCACCACTCTCCCGAAGCACTCAATATTCAAGACACTTCCTCCTCCTCCTCCTCCTCTTCCTCCTCCTCCTCCTCCTCCTCCTCCTCTTCCTCTTCCTACGTGCCATACAGCCTCCATGTCTTCAAATAGGTCTTTCTCACTTCATACATACATACATAATATATACATGCACTCTATCTTTCTGTCTGTCTATCTATCTATCTATCTCAAGTGTGTATATCCTGCATAACATTTTTTTTCTTCGCATTTCCCTCATCATCTTCTTCTTCTTCTTCTTCTTCTTCTGCTTCTTCTTCTTCTTTTTCTTCTTCTTCTTCTTCAACATCACCTTCTTCTTCTTCTTCAACATCACCTTCTTCTTCTTCCTCTTCCTCTTTCTAAACTCGGGACTTTCTAGCGACTCTTAGTTACGAAAGGCATCAGAATGGCTCACGAACTTTGGAAGAGGAAAAGAGGACAACGCAAAATGACTCCTTTCTTCTTTTTCTTCTTCTTCTTCATCTTCTTGGATTTTTATTTTAGGAGCACAAGTAACAGCAATCCATTTTTTCTTCTTTTTTTCTTCGTTTCTTTTTCTTCTTTTCATCGCCCTCTTTTTCTTCTTCTTTCCCTCCTTCACATAGCAAATATTTCTTTTCTTGGACTATTTCATGTATAATAGGAATCTTTATTTCTTCGATTTTCTTCTTTTTCTTTCTTCTCTTCCTCACCCTCTTTTTCCTCTTCTCCATTCTTTCTTTTTTTATTCTTCTTCGCTTTCTTTTTTCTTGTCTTCATCACGCTTTTGTTTCTTTTTCTTCTTCCCCTTTTCTTCTTTCTTTCCCTTTTTTCATTTTCTTCTCTTGCCTTTCTTCATATTACCAGCATCTTTTTCCTCTTTTTCTATGTTGATTTTCTTTTCATTACCTTGTTTTTTCTTCTTAATTATTTTTCTTTATCTATCTATTTACTCATTTATTCATTTACTATACTCATGCTTCTTCCAGTAAAAACAAAGTAAAGAATTATTCACAAGAGAGCGCTTAACTTACATACTAAAACGACCCAACTCATATATCCTCGCAAACCACAGGCAGGCTTCCGTTTGTTTTGGTCCCCTGGCTGCACTATCCCCTTGGTCTCCTGTAGTTAAGAGAACAAACCCTTGCAAAGATTACACAACATTAAAAACCAAAGATTAAAACTAGTAACAAAATTATACCACAGATCAGACGCACTCGAGTTCTTTGGCCCTTGAGGAAGCATAACAGTAGGAGATAACGTGACTCGTACATGAAGTTAATCCCTCGTGGCAAGCATTATTACTTCTCTGTATGTGGTAGTGTTTCTCGTCCAGTACTAACCACAAACGCCAAACTTTCCTATACTCTTTGTGTTTGACTTCTTGCTATGATATTCTCTGCTTCCCGTATGAACAAGAACTAGCCATTGCAAGGACTAAACTGCGTAAAGAAACAGATCTGATTAGTAGTGTTTCTCCTCCAGTACTAATCGCAAACGCCAACATTCCTTTACCCTTCTAGACCTCTTGCTATGATACTCTCCTAGTCTCCCGTATGAGCAAAAACTATCCGCTGCAAAGACGAAACTGCATAAAGATATAGATCAGAGAAGTAGTGTTTCTCGTTCAATACTAACCGCAAACCGCCAACATTCCTTTACCCTTCTAAACCTCTTGCTATGATACTCTCCTAGTCTCCCGTATGAGCAAAAACTAGAAGCTGCAAAAACGAAACTGCATAAAGATATAGACCAGATAAGTAGATGCTTCTCGTTCAATACTAATCGCAAACATCAACATTCCTTTACCCTTTTAGACCTCTTGCTATGATATTCTCTCAGTCTCCAGTGCGTACAAGAACAAGCCGCTGCAAAGACGAAACTGCATAAAGATATAGACCAGATAAGTAGTGTTTCTCGTTCAATACTAATCGCAAACCACCAACATTTTAACCCTTTGTTTCAGACCTCTTGATGTAACGTTCCCTCGGTCTCCTGAATGTACAAGAACGAGCCATTCCAAGGACTAAAGAGCACTAAGAATAGACAGGACAAGTAGTGTTTTCCGTCCCAAAACTCTTCATAAATCACAAGCATCCTTCACGCCTTTGTTTTGAGCCTCTTGCTATAATATTCTCTCAGTCTCCAGTATATACAAGAACAAGCCATTGCAAAAACTAAAGACCATAAACAGACCAGAGAAGATGTTTATTTATTTATTTATTTATTTATTTATTTTTTATTTTTTTTTTTTTTTGCGTGCCAAGACTCTTCATGAACAGCTATGATCCTTTAAGCCTTTGTTTTGATATCGAGTTTCTGCGATAATATTCTCTCAGTCTCTCTTACGTATATAAGACTTCTTTGGCAACGACTAAAAAGTATAAAAACCGATGTAATATGTAGCCCTTCGCGTCCCAAGACTCTTCACGAACTAGCTACATCCTTCTAATCCATTGTTTTTAATCTCTCTGTAGTTATATTTCCTCAGTCTTCAGTATTTGCAAAAGAGAACCCGTTGCAAAGACTTAATCAAGCACCATAAACACAGAACAGGCAAGATACGTATAGTTCTTCGCGTCCCAAGACTCTTCACGAACTCGCAGCATCCTTCTAATCCTTTGTTTTTAATCTCTTTGTAGTTATATTTCCTCAGTCTTCAGTATTTGCAAAAGAGAACCCGTTGCAAAGACTTAATCAAGCACCATAAACACAGAACAGGCAAGATACGTATAGTCCTTCGCGTCCCAAGACTCTTCATGAATTACCAACATCTTTCTAATCCTTTGTTTTTAATCTCTTTGTAGTTATATTTCCTCAGTCTTCAGTATTTGCAAAAGAGAATACGTTGCAGACTTTATCAAGCACCATAAACACAGATCAGGCAAGATACGTAGAGTCCTTCGCGTTCCAAGACTCTTCACGAATTACCAGCATCCTTTTAATCCTTTGTATCAGGTATCTTGCTGTAAGGATCACTCATTCTCTAGTATTTGAAAGAGGAAATGGCAAGAACTACACGCAGCATCGACAAACAGACAAGACAGAGAAGATAAGTATAGTTTCCCGTCCCAAGACTCTTCATAAACCACCAGCAATCTTTTAATACTTTGCTTTGCCTCTCTCGCTGTAAAAGTCTCATATCCCCAACGCTACCCTCCACCCCGTACCCCCTACCTCCCACCCCAGCTACATCCTTTCCCTTGAACTGCACTAGCCATCACCAGAGGGCAGCACGGGCGTCTCTCAGGTCGGTAAGGTAAGGGAAGGAAGGAAAGTAAGGGCTCCAGGAAGTAGTATATACCACTAGCAGGAGGAACACAAGCAGGACCGAGAGGAGGAAGAGGAGGAGGGAGAGGAAGAAGAGGACCACCACCACCACTACCACCACCACCAGGGACACCGCGCAACACTTTACTGCCCAACATTTCCCGCCGCAACACCTGCACTCAGGAACCCGCGAAAAACAAAGGTGCAGAGGAAGGAGTGTTGTTGTTTATGGACGATGCTGTCAGGATTCTTACCCGCCCCCCTCTTTCTGTTCCTATTACGGCTGTTACTCTAAACCTAAGGCCCGTTTTCTCTAACATTTCGTTTGGGGTTTACACACTCACATTTGTTGAGGCTTTCGTGGCTGTGGATATTTTCCATGGTAGGCAATGGAGTCACCACTATCGTAGGGCGATAGGGCAATGAAAAGACCAGCCTCGTTGGTGCCTCTCCTGCCTTCTATCATCATTTATTCCGCCTTCTGGCTGCAAAAGATAGTTTTATGAGCCTTGTTATGGTTTGAGAAGACTTCGGCGCCATGGACGTGGAAAACACTCGTGAGAACCCGACTCATCTTTGTGGGTGGCCTTTGGACATATTGATTCTGAGAGCAGAAAGTGTCTGAGAATACGGGACTAACAGACGCCTGCACTGTAGGTTTTACTGAACTAAATACTACTACTACTATTACTACTACTACTACTTTCGTGTCAAGAGAGGTCGAAGGGAACTCGATTTGCTTGTAATAAAATAAAATCTGATAAAAGAATAACTGGAATGATGATGGTATACTACAACGATTATTATTACCATTATCCCTATTACTACTACTACTATTACTACTGCTTCAACTAGAAACAATAATGATAGCGATAATAACAATAATAATAATAATAATAATAATAATAATAATAATAATAATAATAATAATAATAATAATAATAATAATAATAAAACAAGGTGCTTAACAAACCGGTGTCGCTGCTCCTAATTATTTCCTCCTTTTTCATGTTCCTTGGAAGATAAAAAGGAACGCAATTAATATTAAACCATAAGAAGCGACTAATCCTTAACTGTCTCTTACGCTACATTAACTTCAAGGAAATTATCATCATCATCATCATCAAACACTGTCTGACGTAATCCACCACCTACTTATGTATGCGCTAATGAAGACAGTTTCCCGTAACACGTTTATACATGTCACGAGTTTCCTGATTAGTGGTGGTGGTGGAGGCGGTGGTGGTGGTGGTGATGGTGGAGGCGGTGGTGGTGGTGATAGTGGAGGCGGTGGTGGTGGTGATGGTGGTGATGGTGGAGGCGGTGGTGGTGGTGGTGATGGTGGAGGCGGTGGTGGTGGTGGTGGAGGCGGTGGTGGTGGAGATGGTGGAGGCGGTGGTGGTGGTGGTGGTGGTGGTGGTGGTGGTGGTGATTATAATTTGCCAGGTTCAAGGTCAAAACCGGAAACACACCTAATTAATTTAAACATGACACACACACACACACACACACACACACACACACACACACACACACACACACACACACACACAGGATTAGGTGCCAGCAGTCTCATATTTCCTGTGTGTGTGTGTGTGTGTGTGTGTGTGTGTGAGGCTGTACATCTCCTAATTGGGCCTAACTGTCAATAATGAGTTAAACGGCCTGGAATAATCCCTCAAATTGGTCGATATTAAAACAAATGAGGTGCGGGAATTTAGCACACACACACACACACACACACACACACACACACACACACACACACACAACATTAACATCCCAGGGCCATGCTTTACAGAGAGAGAGAGAGAGAGAGAGAGAGAGAGAGAGAGAGAACCTGATATCACATTGAGTCTTGTGTACTTTGTTTCATTGAGTTGTTTGTCTAATATTCCGAAGCTTCGAGTGCGTGTTCGGGCGAGGTTCATGATTTGCCGAACCCTTCACTTACAGCCTAGAGAGAGAGAGAGAGAGAGAGAGATGCTGTGACAACACTACTATCACGCCACTATCTTGGGCTAACCCGGGCATCCTTCCTCTCCCACTTGTATCCTTCGTCTCAGCTGACCACAACACGGCCCTCCTCCAGCGTTGCCAGATTATCGTATTCACCACTTCGTCTTTATTACTTTTAAGCCTCAAACTCTTGTACCTACACAAATAACGATAGCAAATTGAAGTTAGCGTTAAAACTCCTATTTATTGATGTTTGTTTGTTTGTTTTTGCATTCGTCATTGGTCAGATATTACGAAAATGCAATGCGATGAGTACGATAATTTGGCAACATGGCCCTCCTCCCTCCTCCTGTTGGTTCTCACAATATTTACCGAACCAAAAAAAAAATGCCGCGGACCAGAGACCCACTTTAGATCTTAGGCCCTTGACGAAGCATAACAGTAGGAGATAATGTGACTCGAATGTTCTCTTAATTAAAAATGAGGCTAACAGGCGCTTGGTAATGAAAAAAAAGAAGCGAGTCTACTGAAAATCGAAGAGACGCAGTGTAGATCTTCGGCCCTTAAGGAAGAATAACAGTATAAGAGATAGTGACTCGAATGTGCTCTTAATTAAAAATGAGGCTAACAGGCGCTTGGTAATGAAAAAAAAAGCGAGTCTACTGAAAATCGAATAACCGCAGTGTAGATCTTCGGCCCTTAAGGAAGAATAACAGTAGGAGATAATGTGACTCGAATAGGCTCCTAATTAAAAATGAGGCTAACAGGCGCTTGGTAATGAAAAAAAGCGAGTCTGCTGAAAATCGAAAAGACGCAGTGTAGATCTTCGGCCCTTAAGGAAGAATAACAGTAAGAAATAATGTGACTCGAATGTTCTCTTAATTAAAAATGAGGCTAACAGGCGCTTGGTAATGAAAAAAAAAGCGAGTCTGCTGAAAATCGAAAAGTCGAAGAGGAGAAGAGACGAAGAGGAGGAGGCTTACACTTGCTGCTTGTCGGAAAGATGCACTGTAGCTCCGAGGCCCTTACAAAGTATAAGAGTAGGACAGAAGAGGCACTTGATAATAATGATGAAGAGGAAGCGGTTCACACGTGCTTCTAATCCCATAAACACGCTGTAGCTCTAAGGACTTCAAGGAGCATAGCAGGGGGAGAGACCTAGCACTTGATAATGTTGATGAAGAAACGGTTTAGTCGTGCTGCGAGCCGGAAAGGAAGCTATCGAGGGAAATGTTTCGAGCTACAAAAATAGAAACCTTAGATAAGACGCGGTATAGAGACCCTGAAGAGACTTTGGAGTGAGAGATAAGTTTAGAAGAGTTAGTTAGAAGCTCAAGGGTGACGATGAAGCAGAAAATACGGATTGAACTCTGATAAGGAAAATCTGCAGAGAAATGTTTTTAGGGAAATGCTTCGGTTGCAAAAATATAAACCTTGAGGAAGCTTTGAGGTCAGCGATAAGGTTATAATAGTTAGTTAAGACAATCAAAGGTTAAGAAGAAGCCGCAAAGACGAAATGAACACCAAAGAGGAAAATCTGCAGGGAAGTGTTCTAAGGAAATTATCACACGACAAAAAATGTATACCTTGAGGAACCTTTAAAGAGAGAGAGAGAGAGAGAGAGAGAGAGAGAGAGAGAGAGAGAGAGAGAGAGAGAGAGAGAGAGAGAGAGAGAGAGAGAGAGAGAGAGAGAGAGAGAGAGAGAGAGAGAGAGAGAGAGAGAGAGAGAGAGAGAGAGAGAGAGAGAGAGAGAGAGAGAGAAGTCAGAACTGTTTGAGGAAAAATGCTTCGACTAAAAAAAATATAAACCTTGAGAAACCTTTGCAGTGAGAAATCAGATTGAGTTAGAAGGTTAAAGGTTAGGAAGAAGCCACGAATACCGAAAGCAGAAAAGGAAGGAAGCTCAGCAGAAATAAATAAGTTTAAAGGAAATATTTCAGCTATTTATATATATACTGAGGAAGCTTTACAGTGAGAGACAAAACATTTATAAGAGTTAAGTCAGACACTGAAGAGTTAAAAAGCAGCAGGAACTTCAGACCGAAAACCAAAAAAGGAAGCTCTGTAAAAATAAATATGTTTAGAGGAAATATTTCAGACATTTATATATATATTGAGGAAGCTTTGCAGTGAGAAACAAGACAGTTATAAAAGAGTTAAGTCAAGGGTTAAGAAGAGGCAGGAACTTCAGACCGAAAACCAAAAATGGAAGCTCGGGCAAGATACGTTCAGAGGAAATGTTTCGACTATATATAGATACGTATTTATTGAGGAACATAAAGAGGAAGCTGTGTGGTCGGGGATGAGCTTTATATGAACGCCGGCAATGAGGGTTCGGGGGGGGGCGCGGGGTGGCGGTGGCGATGGCGGTGGAGGGGCGGGTTGGATTATTGCACTGTGTCCCGGCAAAATAAATAAATACCGCCCGCTCTCCCGTTCGCTCGCCCGCCGATAATACCACGCCGAGCTAAATAAACATCGGTTACTGCGCCGCCCAAGACACACACTCACGGCAAGCGATGGGACAATAATGCGGTAATGATGACAGACGAGCCGGCGGTCCGCACAATGGCAGTCCCATAAATGCAATGGATGATGACTCTGGCCTGAAAAATGCGGTAGTAATATAATGATGATAATGATGATGGTGATGATGATGATAATGATAGAAATACATGTTCGAGTTCTATATATAAAGTTATCGGGGTTATCGTTTCCCTCCCTATCCCCTCCCCTTCCTCCCTCTGTTCCTTCCTTTTCCTTCCCTTCTCTCCCCTACACAAACCCAAGTGAATGAAATATAGGCACCCCAATACACTACCTCCCCCTTACTCCCCTTCCCCTTCCCATTCCCTTACCTTACCTTACCTTACCTTGACCTCCATAACAGCAACCTAAAAACAATAACAACAAAAAAAACACCCAACCTCACACATCCCCAAACCAACCCCTTATACCTTACCTCATTCCACCCCAAACTCCCCATTCCCTTCTCCCTTTCCCCACCTTCCCCCTACTTCACCCATCTCCAAACCAAGCCTCGATACCTCACTTCATTCCACCCCAACCTCCCCCGTTCCCTCTCCTTGTCCACCCTCCCACCCCTCTCTCCCCCTCCCCCTCCACTACTCTTCCGTCTCTCAATGGCCTCATCCACCTGTGCGCGCGTGAGTTATGGCTCGTTAGTGAAGCAGGTGGCTCGTACCTGTGCCTGATCCAATTACACACGGCAAGGGAGGACGCGGCCTTACCTGAGGAGGCTGAGAGAGGATGGAAGCTGGACAGGTGTGAGAGGAGGGGAGAAGGGGGAGGGGGTATGGGGGTGGGGAGGATGTGTGGGGGTGGGAGAAGGGGGTGTGTTTGGGGGAATGTGTTAGGGGGGAAGAGGGGAGGAAGGATGGGTGTTCGGGGGGGGGGGGGAGGTAGGGAAGGGGAAGGGAAGGAAAAGGAAAGGAACGGAAAGGAAAGGAAAGGAAGGCAAAGGAAGGGGAAGAGAAGGAAAGGGGAGGGGAGGAATGGGAAGAGGATGAAAAAGAGTGTGTGATTGAAAAGTTGGAAAGTTTCGTTTAGTCGGCGCAACATCTGTGGTCAAGTGAGGGGGAAATGGGAGTACTGGAGGGGTGATGTTTGTGTGTGTGGGGAGGGGGGTATGTGGGTGTGAAGGGGAGTACGGAAAGGGGGAGAAATGTGCAGTGTGTGGGAGTGGGGGGAATGTAGGAGTGTAGGGGGAGGGGAGAATGAGGGACATGGTGTGTGTGGGGGGGGGGGGAGGGGGGGTCCAAGGAAGCAAGTGTGTGCGTGTGTGCGTGCTTGGCTAGGCGGAAAATGAAGGGTTTTGGTAGGCGCCTCTAGCCCTCGGGAAAACAAAAAATAAGAAAAATAACGATGCATATTCTTTTAAACAACACGAAAGCAAAAATTTAATCTCGGGGCCACAAAATCACGGGAAAACACGTAAAAGCGGAGAGCAAAACAGGATGCTATTTAACCGAGGGGGGAGTCGTAGGGGAGACACCGACGATTCAGACCGATACTCCAAACATAAACCAAACTTTTCCCCCTAAAACCAAACATGACGAAAAAAAAATATATGTAAAAAGGCAGCAAAATACACATAGTACATTTTGTTATACGCCTCTTAAATAAAGGGACGGATAAAAAAAAATAAAAAAAATAAAAAAAACAGAACCAGCGTCATACATTCATACATACATACATACAAGGGGATGTGTTTGGGGGAATGTTTGAGGGGGGGATGTGTAGATTGATTATTTTGGTGTTCACTCTTGGCGCCGCAACTGCATGGGAGGGGGAGTAAGGGAAGAGAGAAAGGACTATGCAGAGTCGCATAACACATCATGCAGCTCAAACACTTTTTTTTAATAAACGAAAAAAATATGATAAACAGAAATTGGAGCAGTAACATAACCCTACATTTTAAAACCCTCTGAACACACACAAAAATAATAATAATAAAAATAAAAACCGCAAAACTCGCCATACATTCAAACGTTTAAATAAATGGAGCCGAAAATAGGAAATAAACACAACCCATTACACTACAACACAGGACATTACACACGTACACAAATGGGCAGGGAAAACACACACACACACACACACACACACACACACACACACACACACACACACACACACACAAATTCAACAGTACACGACACTTTTTTTCTAACGCCCCACTAACACAGGACAAGCAAAACACCTATGCAATACTAAATAAATAAACTAAACTAAATAAAAAAATAACTGAAAATAAAAATAAATAAATGAAAACTAATTAACTGAAAAAGCCATTAAATACACCATACTTTTCAAACTTCTCTTTTAAATATTTGAGGAGGAAAAAGTTCGGTGGGGAGAAAGTATGAGAAAGGAGGGAGAAGAGAAAGTGAAGGTACATGGGAAGACAGGGGAGGGAAGGGGTAGGCAGGGGAAGGGAAGAGAAGGGAAGGAAAGGAAAGGAAAGGGAAGGAAAGGTAGGATACAGGAAGGGAACGGGAGGGAACGGAAAAGAACGGAAAGGAAAAGAAGGCAAAGGAAACGGAAGATAAGAAAAGGGGAGGGGAGGAACGGAAAGAGGATGAAGATGAGGGAAAGGAAGGGGAAGGAAAGGGAAGGAAAAGGAAGAGAAGGAAAAGCAAGGAAGGAAAGGGAAGGGAAGGAAAAGGAAGAGAAGGAAAAGTCAAGTGAAGAGGGGAGGAAGGAGGAGGAAGAAGGGAAGGGATGTGAAGGGAAGGAAAGGGAAGGGAAGGAAAAGGGAGAGAAGGAAAGGCAACTGAAGCGGAGAGGGAGGGGGAGGATAGAAGGGAAGGGATGTGAAGGGAAGGAAAGGGAAGGGAAGGAAAAGGGAGAAAAGGAAAAGGCAAATGAAGAGGAGAGGGAGGGGAAGGATAGAAGAGAAGGGAGGGGAAGGACAGAAGAGAAGGGATGGGAAGGGAAGGGAAGGGAAGGGGAATAGGAAGAAGGGGAGGGGAAGGCAGGGGGGCATATCTCAGGTGAATTTTCTGCGGCCACCACGAAGTAATTAGCGTCCAGGGAGGCAGGAAACAGACTTTTTGAGGTCAGGCTTGCGTGCGTGTCTCAGAAGATGAAGAGGAGGAAGGGGAAGGAATATTGTGATGGATGAAGGCGTGGGTGGAGGAGGAGGAGGATGGTGGTGATGGTGGAGGGAATAAATAGGTGGTTCAAAAAAGGGAAGAGATTGAATATAGAAAAAAGAAGAGATGAAATGTAAAGAAGGAAGAGAGAAAAGGAAAGGAAAGAGAGGAAAAAGAAGCAAAAATAAAAATAAATGAGAAATAAGATAAGCTGAGAGCGAGGAGGAAAAAAAAATATAATGAGAAGAGGAAGAAGAAAAAGAGAAGAGGAAAAAAGAAGAAAAAAAGGAGAGAAGAAGAAGAAGATGATGAAGAAGAACAAGAACAAGAACAAGAAGAACAAGAACAAAAACAAAAACGAGATAAAGAAGAAGAAGAAGAAGAAGAAGAAGAAGAAGAAGAAGAAGAAGAAGAAGAAAGTAAAAGACGAAGAAAAAAAAGAAAAAGAAGAAGAAGAAGAAGAAGAAGAAGAAGAAGAAGAAGAAGAAGAAGAAGCACCCCTCCGATTCTGAGGAAAAATGTTCGCGACAATAGAAGGCGATAAGGAGAAGATTAAGGAGAAGGAAAAAGAGAAGGAGAAGTAGGAAGAGGAGAGGAAGGGAGGAGGATGACAGCTGAAGAAGGGCAAGAAGAAGAAGAAGGGAAGAGAAGAAGATGGCAAAGACGTCCATCATCTAAAAGTGTTGAAGGTGCTCTCTCTCTCTCTCTCTCTCTCTCTATCTATTTCTCTTTTTTCTTTCCCTCCTGCGTCCCTCATCATTTCCTTCTCCTCCTCCTCCTCCTCCTCCTCCTCCTCCTCTTGTGTCCAGTTTAATTCGTCTTCCTTACAAGTGCGTTTCCTTAATTAAACTGGACGCGTAGTATTAGTCTTTCTTTCACTCTTTCCTAAAATAAAGTGGTTAACCTCATTCTTTTTTTCTTTTTTTTCATTCCCCGGCGCGTGTGTTTTCTGGCATTCAATTATTCGTCAGTTGATGTGATTGGTATTTTCATTTTTCTTCCCCTTCGTTAAGCATGTGTTATAATAGGTATGTTTAATTGTTACGTTATTAGTCAGTCATATTACGTGTGAATGAGGTAGTTAATATGTCAGTTCTCTACACTATTTTCTTTTTCTGAGGCGACTTCAGATATTTTCCTTTTTCTTTTTTCCTTTTAATTTTTGGATGGTTCAATGGCAGTGGTTAAGGAGTATCGTTATTAAGTATTGTAAGTTACCTATGTCTTCACTTCACTTTTCTTCTTTATTTTCAAACATTTTATGGGCTTACACACACCCACATACGATAAGGCTTTTGTAGAGGTAGTTGTGGGTATTTATTTCCATGGGTAGTTTGATGAGCTTAGTGATAGTTTGACGAGGCTAAGATACCCACATTTGATAAGGCTTTCGTATAGTAGAGGTTGTTGTGGGTATTTCAATGGTGGGTAGGCTAGTTATTTCATGAGCCTAGTAATAGTTTGACGAGACAACCATACCCATATTTGATAAGGCTTTCGTATAGTAGAGGTTGTTGTGGGTATTTCAATGAGGGGTAGGCTAGTTATTTCATGAGCCTAGTAATAGTTTGACGAGGCTAACACACCCACATTTGATCAGGCTTCCGTAGTAGAGGTTGTTGTATTTCAATTGTGGGTAGGCTAGTTATTTCATGAGCCTAGTAATAGTTTGACGAGGCTACCATACCCACATTTGATTAGGCTTTCGTATAGTAGAGGTTGTTGTGGGTATTTCAATGGTGGGTAGGCTAGTTATTTCATGAGCCTAGTGATAGTTTGCCGAGACTAACATATCCACATTTGATAAGGCTTTCGTAGTAGAGGTAGTTGTGGGTATCTATTTCCATGGGTAGTTTCATGAGCCTAGTGATAGTTTGACGAGGCTACCATACCCACATTTGATAAGGCTTTCGTATAGTAGAGGTTGTTGTGGGTATTTCAATTGTGGGTAGGCTAGTTATTTCATGAGCCTAGTAATAGTTTGACGAGGCTACCATACCCACATTTGATAAGGCTTTCGTATAGTAGAGGTTGTTGTGGGTATTTCAATCATACCCACATTTGATAAGGCTTTCGTATTTCCGAGGCTAACATACCCACATTTGATAAGGCTTTCGTATTTCCGAGGCTAACATACCCACATTTGATAAGGCTTTCGTATTTCCGAGGCTAACATACCCACATTTGATAAGGCTTTCGTATTTCCGAGGCTAACATACCCACATTTGATAAGGCTTTCGTATTTCCGAGGCTAACATACCCACATTTGATAAGGCTTTCGTATTTCCGAGGCTAACATACCCACATTTGATAAGGCTTTCGTATAGTAGAGGCTGTTGAGGGCATTCCTATAGGTTAGTTATATGAGTCAAGTGATGGTTTGACAAGGCTTCTGAACCCTGAATATGGAAAAACAAAGTATCCATGAGAATCCGACTAATCTCTTTTTGTGGCCTTCGGAAATCTTTGTTTGTGAAGGCCGAAAACGTCTGAGAAAATGGTCTTAGTCAAATGAAGGAGAGCGGATACTAATTAATCAAAGGGGACGATTTTTATTTTTCTTGTTTTTTTTCTTCCATCCCTTTCTTCTTTGTCCTCCTGTTCAGTTTCTTTAATCTTATATCTTGTTTTTTTTTTTGCTTATTTTTCTTTCCCTTTGCTTTTCTTATCTTCCTAATCTTTTTTGTTTGACTCCTTATCCCTTTTAAAACTTGTCCTGTCGTCTTGACTAATGCTCTCTCTCTCTCTCTCTCTCTCTCTTCCGATTCCATTTTTTTTCTCATTTTCTTCGTTTTCTTCTGTTTTCTCATTTTTCTTCCTTTTCTTCTGTTCCTGTTCTTGTTCTCTCTCTCTCTCTCTCTCTCTCTCTCTCTCTCTCTCTCTCTCTCTCTCTCTCTCTCTCTCTCTCTCTCTCTCTCTCTCTCTCTCTCTCTCTCTCTCTCTCTCTCCTCAACTCTCATTTCCTCGCTAAAACCTTTCCTATACGTCTGGCAATACACATCAGACAAGTTACGATCACGCAGCCACGCCGTTGTAGCATTCATCACCTCTATAAATCCGTGTTATGGTGGTTATGGAGCAGCGCAGCGGGTGACGTCACTTGGCCGTCACTCAGTTTACGGTGTTTATTGGCGTAAGAGAGCTCGTGATGGTGAGGCGAGGCGGATCATGGGGTTATAGGAGATTCACCGTCGATAGCCTATAGGATCTCTCAGACTCGTGGATAGGGTCAATGTGTATACGTATTATGGCAACTTAAACTCCTTTGACGTCTATTCAGGAGCAGTAAGTAGCGGGCTTTTTTTATATATATTTTTCTTTACGCCCTTGAACTGTCTCCTTAGCTGTAAAAAAAAAATGAATGGATAAACTCTAGAAATAAGTGAAAAAGGAAAACGGGAAAACTAAAATGGGGGTTACTAATCAAATACTGTCTGGATAAAGTGACGAATTTTCTGGATTTTAAGAATGGTTCCTTTTTTCATTCATCGGCTCAATTTTTTTTAGAGTAGGAACACGTAACTCTCGTGGATAGGGTCATTATGTATACGTATAATGGCGACTTGAACTCATGAATGGATAAACTTTAGAAATATGGGAAAAAGGAAAACGGGAAAACTAAAATGGGGGTTACTAATCAAATTCTGTCTGGATAAAGAGTGACGAATTTTCTGTATTATAAGAATGGTTCCTTTTTTCATTCATCGGCTCAATTTTTTTTAGAGTAACACATGTAACTCTCGTGGATAGGGTCATTATGTATACGTATCACGGTAATTAGAGCTCATGAATGTGTAAACTTTAGAAATATGGGAAAAAGGAAAAGGGAAAACTGAAAATGGGGGTTACTATTCAGGGGCAGTAAGTAACGGGCTTTTTTTTTTATAATGCTTTTTTTACGCCCTTGAACTGTCTCCTTAGCTATAAAAAAAAAAATAATAATCAAATACAGTCTGGATAAAGAGTAACGTGTTTTCTGGATTTTAAGAATGGTTCCTTTTTTCCATTCATCGGCTCAATTTTTTTTAGAGTAGGCACACGTAACTCTTGAAACAGAGGAAAAGGGACGGAGGATTTTTTTAGTGTTTTTTTTAATTATATTTTGAAGCCTGTGTACGATTTCCAATACTCACAACCGTCGACAAATCCCTTCAGTGGTATATACATAATCTTGCTCTTTCATTCTAATTCCCTTGCGTCCTTGGCACCTCCAGTATACCGTCGACACATTAATATTCCCTTCCAGCGCCCAATCCTTCCTGTGGCCGATGCATTAATTCGCTCTTGTTAGTGACTCTCTCTCCCTCTCTCTCCCCCCACCACCACCACCACCTCCCGACGTCCCCAGTGCCCTCTCTAAGCTCCAGCGGCGTCGCGTGTGTGTTATATATGATTTATTTTCACCCAATTTGTCAGTCTTATGAGGCATATGAGGCGAGTAATTTGTCAGTTAGTAAGATTATGTCCACGAGGAAGGCAGACAGTTAGTTAGTCAGTCAATAAGTCAGTCAGTCAGTCAGTCAGGAAGTCAGTCAGTCAATCAGTCAGTCGGTCAGTTAGTTAGTCAGTTGGTCAGTCAGTCAGTCAGTCGGTTAGTCAGTCAGTCAGTCAGTCAGTCAGTTAGTCAGTCAACAAGTCAGTCAATCAGTCAGTCAGTCAGTCAGCAAGTCAATCAGTCAGGAAGTCAGTCAGTCAATAAGCTAAGCAGTCAGTCAGTCAATAAAATTACATTACGATAGGCTTTTATTCAGTCAGTTATTCAGTCAGTCAGTCAGTCAGCCACTCTGGCGATAAATTACGTTACAATAGGCATTCAGTCAGTCAGTAAGTCAGTAAGTTAGGAAGTCAGTAAGTCAGTCAGTCAGTCAAGTAGTCAGGAAGCACGTAGTAACACCACCACACGAGCCTGTAACACACACACACACACACACACACACACGCACACACACACACACACACACACACGCACACACACACATACACACGCACACACACACACACTACCGCAAGAGCTCTCACACATTTGATTAGCTCTCCCCCTCTTCCTCTTCCTCTTCCTCCTCCTCCTCCTCCTCCTCCTCCTAGATAAGCAAATGAATAGAAAGGAATAGGTCGATAAATATGAATAAATAAAAATAAAAAATAAATAAATGATAAGAAGATAAATAAAGATAAATAAATAAGCGAATAAGTGAATACATAAACAAACAAACAAAGATAAAATAAATGAATGCATCGAAACCAGCAGATGTGTGTGTGTGTGTGTGTGTGTGTGTGTGTGTGTGTGTGTGTGTGTGTGTGTGTGTGTGTTTGAGATTCCTGGGAGTGAAACAGGTGATTCACGCCCTTCGTAATGGTGCTGGGGAGGGAGGAGGGGGGGAGAAGGAGGAAGGGAGGGAGAAAGGGAGGAGGAGGGAGAGGCTGCGTGGGTAATGGGGTGAGTGTGAGAGGAAAGGTAAAGAGGAAGGAGAAGGAGGAGGGAGGAAAGAGGTAAGAGGGAGAAAGGAGGAGTAGGAAGTAGGAAGGGAGTGGAGGGGAAGCAGTAGGAGGGAGTAAATGGGAGTAGGAAGTAGGGAGGGAGGGAGGGGAATGGAAGGGAGGGGGAAGTAGGAGGTAAGGATAAAGAAAGGGAGAAGAGAAAGAAGAAAGGGAAGGAGAAAAGAGGAAAGGGAGAGAGGGGAGGAGGAGATGGAGAGGGAATGTATAACCAGGAGGAGAAAGAAGAATAGAGCAACAGGTAGAGAAGTGAGGGAGAAGAGAAAGAAAGGGAGGAGAGAAAGAAGAAAGGGAAGAAGGAAAAGAGGAAATGGAGAGAGAGGACGAGGAGATGGAGAGGAAAGGTAAACTAGGAGGAGGAGGAAGAAAAATGGAGTAACAGAAGTGAGGGAGAAGAAAGAGAGGAGGGAAAGAAGAAAGGGAAGGAGGAAAGAGGAAAAGGAGAGAGAGGAGGAGGAGAAGGACAGGGAAGGTAAAACTATAAAAAGAATACAATAACAGGTAGAGAAGTGACGATAAAGAGGGAATAGAAAGAGAAAGAGGAAGAGAGAAGAGGAAAGGGAGATAGATGAGACAGAGTGACTTAGAAGAATGCAGTAACAGGTATAGGAGTGATGATAAACAAAGGAAGATGAGAGAGAGGAAATAAAGAAAGGGAAAAAGGAAAATAGGAGAGGAAGAGAAGAGATAAAAGAGAGCAACTAATATTTTTTTTACGTGGGGTATTTACATGGGTGGTTTACATGGGTGATATAAGTGGGTGGTTTCATGGGCTCTTCCACTCTTCCACTCTCCCACTTCCACCTACTTACAAGGCCAGGATGTAATACGTGGGTAGTTTAGAAGCCATGAATGTCCCAGCAATGAAGAGGAGGGAGAGGAGGTGATGCTGGAAGAGGGGGATGCTGAGACAGGGAGATGAGAGGAGAGATGAAGAGGAGGGGGAATAAAGAAGGGAGGAGGGAAAAAGGAGAAGAGAACACAACATAAAAGCAGGATAGGAGAATAAGGGGAAATAAAGAGTGAGAGAAGGGAGAGGATAGAAGAAGAGAAGAGAGGAGCCGGAAAAGAGAGAGAATGTGGGAAAAGAGAAATGGTGGGAAAATAGAAGGAAAAAAGTGAAAATGGGAGAACGTGAAGAGGGAAACAAATGAGGAAGAGGAAAGAAAAGGAGATTGAAGGATTGAAGGATGAAGGGAATGGAAGGAAAGGTGAAAACGGGAGAAAGTAAAGAGAAAAGTAAAGAAAGTAAAATAGAGAAAAATAAAGTAAAGTAAAGAGGAGATTGAAGGATGAAGGGAATGGAAGGAAAAGTGAAAACGAGAGAAAGAGAAGAGAAAAGCAGAGGAGAAAGAAGAAGAGAAAGGGGAGGATACGAGAAAGGAAAAATAAAGAAAAAAGAACGTAGAGAAAAGGAGAAAGAGGAATGAGGAGTATAAAAAGGGAGATAAAAGAGATGGAAAAAGAAGACAGGAGGAGGGAAAGAGAGGTGAGAGGAAGGGAGGAGGACAAAAAGGAAAACGTAGGTATGAGAACAAAGGAGGAAAAGGAAAATAAATAAGAGGCAATGAGCAGGGAAGGAAAAAAGAGGAAGGGCAGAGAAGGTGAGGGGAGAGGAAGAAGAGGAGGAAGAAGAGGAGGAGTGAGAAATGAAGGCATGGAGTGAAGGGTGAGGAAAGAAGGGTAAGGATGGGGAGGAAGGGACAAATATATACGAAGGGGAGAAGAGAGGAAGAAAGGAAATAGGTCAGGGAGATGAAGGACATTTTAAGCAAGCTACCACTACTACTACTACTACTACTTCTACAACTACTACAGAAGAATAACACTTTAGGAGACAAACAGGCAAGGTTAAAACATCCAATATATACACACGACACCTTGAATTAATGGAGGTAATAATGAAAAACACGTCAGGAAGAAATGAGAAATATACAGGAAAAAATGAAAAAGAAAAAATTGTAGTTAAATATGAAGTGACTGATGATGTAACACGGCGCCTAATTGAGCTCCTCTTCCTCCTCTTCCTCTTCCTCTTCTTCTTCCTCCTCCTCTATTTTTTTTCTTTCTCCTACTCTCCTACATCATCATCCTTCTCTTTTCTCTCCCTCTACTACTCTTTCGCCTCCTTCTCCTCCTCCTCCTCCTCCTCTTTCATCGTGGTCGCAACGCCGATCAACAGACTGTTCATCTTGTTGTTGTTGTTGTTCTCTTCAAGTTGTTTTCCTGGCTTACCCATGCATTGTAGACATGACATTGTATAATAACATTTGTTAGCCCTGATGAACCCTACAACATGGCATTATAAACAAAGTCAGATGTTTCTTTGTTTTGTTTTTTTACGTCCTGGCCATGTAGTGCCGGTAGGCCTTCATAGTAGGGCCTGATGGTTGGCCCCAGCCCGTTGTGGCGCAGGCAAGTGTTTATAGTGGCGCCACCTTTACTTTTCAGCATTTTCCATTTTAGACCCCTAGTTGCATAATATAAATTGTTGGGGGGTGTTGGAGGGTCATGCGACGCCGATCTAACACAGTTTTTGTGCTGTTAACAATTGTTTCTCTTTCTCCAACTCTTCCACCTCCTCCTCCTCCTCCTCCTCTTTTTTTTCTCTCCTATTCTCCCACTTCTTCGTCCTTTTTATCTCTTTTTCTCCTCCTCTTCCATCGTTTCTTCCTATTCCTTTTATTTCTCTCTCTTCTTATTCTAGTTCCAGTCTTCTTCCTCCTCCTCCTTTACCTTCTTTTCCTTTCTCCCTTCTACTCCTCCTCCTCCATCTCCTCTTTCCCCTCCTCTTCCACAACCATCACCTCCACCACCACCACCACCACCACCACCACCTCCTACTCCTCCTCCCCTCCTCCTCATTTCTTCCCCTTTCAACAGACGCTCCTGAAGTGGCTGTGTTTAAGAAATGAGTGGTGGTGGCGAGGCTAATAATTCTGCCAAACTTGCACCTTCACGGAAAACTAATTAACACACCTGTACGGCCAGACCCAGGTGAGGTGAGACGCCCGTGGGAGGCTTGTTAGCGTGGGAGCGAAGGGGGGGGGGGGGCGATGGGAGGATGGGAGGAAGGAGGGAAGGAAGAATAAAAGGAAGGAAGGAAGGAAGGACGGAAGGTAGGAAGGAGGGAAGAAAGAACGGGAGAAGAGAGAGGGGAAAAAGGAGAGGGAAGAGGAAGAAGGAAGGGAAAGAAAAGAGGTGACAATGAATGGAAGAGATAGATAGATAGAGATAGATAGATAAAGAGAGAGAGAGAGAGAGAGAGAGAGAGAGAGAGAGAGAGACAGGATAGAGATAAAAAGATAGATAATGTGAATAAAGAAACGGAAACAAGTAGAGAATTATGAAGTTGATTAAGAGGTGAATGAAAGGCGTAAAAATAGACGGAGACAGTTATTAATAAGCGGAGGAAGAAAAGAAAAAAGAAAAGTGTATAAATGGAACGTTGCAGAAGAAAATTAAAGAGAGGAAGAAATATGGAGATGGGAGGAAAGCAAGGGCAAGCAAGCCAAGGATGGGAAGACAAAGAGGAGTGAAGAAAGAGGAGGATGAGGAATTAAAAAGAAAAATTATTAAAAAAAGATTAACTACCCGGGGAATTAATTAACGGAGAAACGAGATATTTAATGCAGGAAAAAGGCGAAAGAAGAGGAGGAGGAGGAGAATGAGGACAAGGACGAGATATATAGAGAAGAAGAAGAACAAGAAGAACAAGAAGAGCAAGAACAAGAACAAGAAGAACAAGAACAAGAACAAGAAGAACAAGAAGAACAAGAAGAACAAGAAGAACAACAACAACAACAACAACAACAACAACAACAAAAAGAAGAAGAGAAAGAGGAAAAAGAAGAAAAGCGAAAAGAAGTACAAAAACAAGAACAAGAGGAACAAAAACAAGAAGAAGAAAAAAAGAAAAAGCTGATGATGATGATGATGAAGACAATGATGATGATGATAACAGCAAAATTCTGAAAACAAACAAAAAAATAAGTTAACTCATGTTGTTTGCTCTTGTTCTTAAAAAATGTCAAGATGAATTGCTGTCCTCCTCCTCCTCCTCCTCCTCCTCCTCCTCCTCCTCCTCCTCCATTAATCACCCTCACTCCTCACTCCAAGTACCACCATTATCATTACCATTCACCATTTCTATCTACACCATCACCACCATCATCACCATCACCATCACCATCGCTCTGCCTGACGAACCTCTCTCTCTCTCTTTGATTGATTGATTGTGTGTTTGATAGCGATATATTGTACGTACTGTTCTTCTCTCTCTCTCTTTGATTGATTGATTGTGTGTTTGATAGCGATATATTGTACGTACTGTTCTCTCTCTCTCTCTCTCTCTCTCTCTCTCTCTCTCTCTCTCTCTCTCTCTCCATCCGTCATTCCTATCAGTCACTCTTCACACTCATTGACAGCGAGATAAACAGACACACAGACAGACAGACAGGCAGGGATGAAGATAAGAAGGTCACGTTGATAAAGAATTAAACTACTGATTACTATGATCTCTCTCTCTCTGTCCTGAAAGCTTGAATATTCCTTCCATTTTTTTTCCTTTTCCTTTATTGTTTTTTTGCTTCCCTTCACTAACCCCCACCCCCCTTCCCCCCCTTCCCCCCTTTGGAACTCCCCCCCTCACCCCCCTATAATCATTCTTTCTCCTTCCCCCCCTTCATTTTTTTTACAACAAAGGAGACAGCTCAAGGGCACAAAAAAAGGAAACAATAATAAAAAAAAGCCTCTCATCCCTCATTTTGTCACGCCCTTTTTATGTGTCTCAAACTTCCACTATTTTTTCCACTTACTCATCATTTCTCACCCTTCCCCTTCACTCCACTACCCCATAATTATAGTCTCCTCCTTACTCATCTCACCCATCCCTATTCCTCATGCATAACACTCTTTCAATACGTTCCATTTCCCCTTTATTCATTTTCTCTTCATTTTAAACCCTTTTTGTTCCATACCCACTCACTCTTTCTTCTCCATTACCCCATATAGTCTCCTCCTTACTCATCTCACCCATCCCTATTCCTCATGCATAACACTCTTTCAATACGTTCCATTTCCCCTTTATTCCTTTTCTCTTCATTTTAAACCCTTCTTGTTCCATACTCACAAACTCTTTCTTCTCCACTACCCCATATACTCTTCCCCTTACTCATCTCACCCATCCCTTACCCTCCATCCATGTCTCCATTCCTCATGCATAACACGCTTTCAATACCTTCCATTTCTCCCTTATTTCCTTTTTCATCATTTCACGTCCTTCCCTTCTCGCTTCATACTCACACACTCTTTCAACTCCACTACCCCATATAGTCTTCCCCTTACTCATCTCACCCATCTATTGACCTCCATTCATGTCCCTATTCCTCATGCATAACACCCTTTCAATACCTTCCATTTCTCCTTTATTCACTCCATCATCAGTCCACTTCCTTCCCACTTAATTCACCACCTATACATTCTTCCTTATCGCTTCCATACCTCACTCCTCCTCTTCCTTCACTCCTCTTCCTCACTCCCCATAGCCCAGTTTCATCCCCTCCCACAGTTCCCTCCTTGTGGCAAACTTATGAAATTTCAACTTTCGTTCAGATTTGAGTAATAGTCTCTGGTTGTTAATTGTGTATTTTTTGAAATTTGAGCTTCGAAATTTCTTGTATGGATTGTATGGCATCGAAGACCTCACCCTGTTTGATATAATGGAGTTATTAGTTTGGTCTGGCTGTCTTCATCCCAAGCCTATCATCATCTCACTTCCTCCCTCCTCCTCCTCACCCCTCTTCCTATTTCTCATAACACTCATACATAGGCCTACCCGTTCCCTATCTTCCTCTTTCTCTATAACCACTCCGTCTTCCCATACCTTTCCTCTCTATCTCCCTTACCTCCTCCTCCTCGTCAGCTCTAAACTACGTGACAACGACCCATAAAATCACCTGTTCCTCCGTGCCGTCTCGTAACACCTGGCTCATAATGACGTAACCGAACGCCCTCCCCTCGCAGCGCC
Organism: Eriocheir sinensis; assembly: GCF_024679095.1. Taxonomy (NCBI): domain Eukaryota; kingdom Metazoa; phylum Arthropoda; class Malacostraca; order Decapoda; family Varunidae; genus Eriocheir; species Eriocheir sinensis. The sequence continues at coordinate 22,614,847 of NC_066512.1, forward strand.
ACCCACACCTGTACTATTACCTGGCTACACCTGGGCTAGACGACCCCGCCCCCTACCCTCCCCTCCCTTACCTTACCTCACCTCTGGGACACCTATACGACCCTGCCTCGCCCCGTTTTTTTTTTTTTTTTTTTTTTGTGTGTGTGTGTGTTTGTGTGTTTGTGTGTCGATCTGTACTAAATAAACGTAGGTAGGTGGTGATGTAGGAGATAGGATGTTGATGTACGGAGTGGGAGTAAACGGGTGATGTTGGGTATGTGGATTGTATGGGGGGATGGAAGAGGAGGAAAGGAGTGAGGTAAGGGAAAGAAATGGTGGTGGGTGTTAGGTTATAATGGGGAAGGGAAAGGAAAGGGAGGGGGTACAGAGGTGGGGAAGGTAAGGGGAAGAAATGGTGGTGTGTGTTAGGTTATAATGGGGAAGGGAAAGGAAAGGGGTGGGGAAGGTATGGGGAAGAAATAGTGGTGGGTGTTAGGGTAATGATGGGGAAGGGAAAGGAAAGGGAGGGCGTACATGGGAAGGGAAGGGAAAGGAAAGGGAGGGCGTACAGGGAAGGGAAAGGAAAGGGAGGGTAGGGGAAAGAAATGGTGATGGGCGTTGTTAGGTAATGATGGGGAAGGGAAAGGAAAGGGAGGGGGTACAGGTAAGGGAAAGGAAAGGGAGGGCGTACAGGGAAGGGAAAGAAAAGGGAGGGTGCACAGGGAAGGGAAAGGAAAGGGGAGGCGTGTACAGGGATGGGGGAGATAAGGGAAAGAAATGGTGGTGGATATTAGGTTAATTATGGGGAAGAGAAAGGTAAGGGAGAGCGTACAGGGGTGTTGTTGTGGTTTCGTTCCCATGTCATGAATTTCCTCCCCTCCCTGACTTTTCATTAACCTTTACTAAACAAATTTATCCAGAGTGGTGATGCAGGGAAGGCGGTGGTGATGTACAGGGTGGTGAGAAGGTGTTGTTCATTTTTGTCTCTGTGTCTTTCTTTTCTTCTCTGGCAGTCTTTGTTACGCGTTTGTCTTTACTAAATAAAAACAAATGTCATATATAGAGGTTGTGGTATTGATGTGTAAAGCCTGCATTTGTTTCTTCTTGTTTCATACCTCCTCCTCCTCCTCCTCCTCCTTTACTTCACCTTCATCCCCCCCTCCTCTTCCTCCTCCTCCTCCTCCTTTACTTCACCTTCATCCCCTCCTCCTCCTCCTCCTCCTCATCCTTTACTTCACCCTCATCCCCTCCTCCTACTCCTCTTCCTCCTCCTCCTCGCCCCGCTAAATCCCTCCCCGCTCCCAGACTCACTAAAAAGGTCGTCAGTATGAGCCAAAGCGACCCTCGAGCTCCCATTCGCGAACTATTTCACGCTCCTGTTTTTTTTCGGCAGCAGGGTCACAGTTCTGCTTGGATGCTTTTCCGGTTTTATTTTGTTTTGTTTTATTTTTTTAGCGCCTTCAGAGTTCTATTTTTACACCTTTTTTTTTTTTTCTATGGTTTTCTTCAAGAGTCGTTCCATTATTTGTTATTTCCTTTGTGTGTTAATGGTGAGATTATCGTTTAGGGAGATTTTCTTTTTTTCTTTTTTTTGGCTATTTTTACACTTTTTTCCTTTGGGTTTTTTTTCACGAGTTGTTTTTCTATTAGTTATGTTGTAGTATGAGCTGTTTCCTCTGCTGTAAAAAAAAAAAAAATGGCTAATGCTATATACTGTCTATACTGTCGCTTGTACAGACTTCTTTTGGTAACATAACTAATGGCTTGAATTATTTTTACTTTCGTTGTGGACTATAACTGATGGTCTCGCTATACTATCGCATGAACGCTTCTTTGTTTTTGTTTTCGTTTTTTTTCTTTTTTCATGTACACGCGAACGCTGCTCCGTCTCTATGAAGCTTCTCGACACCACAATCTAAGTTGACCTGAAAACTTGAATGAAACGTCGAGAGTCTGTGTCTGGCTTGGTTTACGACGCCATAGTCCAGGTAACTTTGAGGACTTAAATGAAAGAGAGAGAGAGAGAGAGAGAGAGAGAGAGAGAGAGAGAGAGAGAGAGAGAGAGAGAGAGAGAGAGAGAGAGAGAGAGAGAGAGAGATATATAAGAATAAAGAATAATATAAAAGAGACGATGTAGAAGAAAACAGAATAACGAAAAAAAGAAGATAAAAGGAATAATAAGCGAAGAAAAGTAAAAGAAAAGGAAAAAAATAAAAAGAGAGAGAGAGAGAGAGAGAGAGAGAGAGAGAGAGAGAGAGAGAGAGAGAGAGAGAGAGAGAGAGAGAGAGAGAGAGAAAGCATTATAATCATAAGAAATAATATAAAGAAGATAAAAGGAATAATAAGCGAAGAAAAGGAAAAGAAAAGGAAGAATGGAGCAAAGAAAAACCAAAATAAAAAGAAGGAACGAGAGAGAGAGAGAGAGAGAGAGAGAGAGAGAGAGAGAGAGAGAGAGAGAGAGAGAGAGAGAGAGAGAGAGAGAGTCTGTATACCCCCAACATGCACTACAATCTCTCTTTTTCCTTGCCCCCTAATCTTTGCTAATCTTGAGATCTTAACTAAAGCCGAGCATTCTCAAACACATCCGGTTTTCACACCAAATATTACCGAAGGCCACGCGGGGGATTAGTTGGCTTCTTAAGAGCGGGTTGTTGTTTTTTTTTTTCACGTGCCTGGTGCAGAAGAACCCTTGCCAAACAATCACTGGGCTCATAAAACTACTCACAGAAATAGCCACTTACAAACAACTACTTCCTAAGCCCTAAGGTCACAACGGGTATTAGACGGGTTCTCAAGAGGGTGTTTTACGTCCATGGTACAGCAGAAGTCTTGTCAAATTATTACTAGGCTCATAAAACTACTCACAGAAATACCCACAAACAAACAACTACTTCCTAAGGTCACAACGGGTATTAGACGGGTTCTATTGAGTGTGTCCAGTTTTTCGTTGTTTTTTTTTTTTATTTATGGTGCAGAAGTCTTTTCATATTATCACTATGCTCATAAAACTACCCACCATGAAAATACATACCCACAAAAACCTCTACGAAAGCCTTATCCAATGTAGGTTACGTTCTACTTTTTATTGCCCTTGAGCCGTGTCCTCTGATGCAAAAAATAAAAATAAAAAAGTCCCCCTCCCACGAAAAGATGGAGGATATGGATCTATAGGTCAAGTTAAGGAGAAAACGGTTATCCCTTATTTATTGATGGGAAGGGGTTGCTGCATTTTTTTCATTGTTTTTTTTTTTTTTCTCTCTTCCTCCTCATTGTATTCTATCTTTTTTTTTCTTTCCTCTAATTTTCTTTCTATTCTTTCTTTTCTGTGTCTTATTTTTTTTTCTTTCTATAATTTTATTTCTATTTCTATTTCTCTTCTATTTTTATCCTTTTTTTCCGTTTTGCTGCTTTTCCACTCTTCCTTTCTTTTTCTTCTCTCTCTCTTCCTTCTTCTCTTCATTCTGTTATTGACCTTCTTTTTCTTTTTTTATCTCTTTTGCTTCTTTTCCACTCCCTTTCTGTGTCTTCTTTCTCTTCTATATTTTATCTTTATTTTTCCTTTTTGCTACTTTTCCACTCTTCCTTTCATTTTCTTCTCTCTCTTCCTTCTTCTCTTCCTTCTATTATTGACCTCCTTTTTTCCTTTTTTTTCTCTTTGGCTTCTTTTCCACTCCTTTACTTTGTCTTCTTTCTCTTCCTCAGCTTTTTATTACCTCCTGCTCCTCCTCCTCCTTCAAACTCGTCATACTCATCGTCTCTCAAAGAACGGCAGAGACGAAGACGCCATCCTCGCTAGCGCTCCACAATCTCGCTTTTCTTGGCCCGTAATAAAGCGTGATCAGGAAGCCATTAGTTAATTGATTATAATGAGGCGGCGAACACCACACACGCGCCCCCCTCGCCTCCCCTCGCCCCCTCCCACTCCCCCCCCCCGCCACACCCCTCCCTCAGCCTCACGACCTTCATTCATGGCTTTAACGTTTTTTTTTTTACTCGCGTCAAGGTCGTTGGTGGGATTTTTTTTCTACGTGACGCCCAAGTTTTTAAATGGGAAGTGATTACATGAATGTGTGTCAGTTAGCGTGCGTGATAAGCAGATGCAGATTGACAGAGGCACGCACACACACACACACACACACACACACACACACACACACACAAGAAGAAGAAAAAACAAAGGACAAGAACAAGAACACAATGAACAATAATAAAAACAAGATAAAACACAAGAGCAAAAACAAGAAGAAATACATGAATACCAAAAACAAGTTGAACAAGAACAAGACTAACAAGTAAAAAAAAACAATAACAATAACATGAAAAACAAGAACAAGAAGAACAAGAAGAAAATCAATGAGGGGGGGAGAGGAGAAGACATCAAATTCATGGAGCAATATTACCTTATGCTTATTGATGTAATGAAACTAATCCATCAAAATCCAGGACAAAACAAATTACATACCATTCATATTTTACGCCCACATCGAAATACTCTTGCAATGACAAACTGCGCACGAAAATGATGGCCGAGAAATCTCTTTACCCAGACAATTCGTGCATGAAAAATACTGGCAACACATAATTATTCGATGTAAATAATTTATATATGGAAATGCTGGCCACTAAATGCTCTTGGGGAGGAAGGAGGGAGGAGGAAGGGAAGGAATTTGTGTGACTGAAGACAAATTGTATGTGGAAACGTTAACCACAAAACGTTATTCGGGAGTCTGGAGGGAAATGTGTGACAGTAATAGGCACAACATTTTTTAGAACAACAACTTTCCCACGTAAACGTTGAGCACAAAACATTCATGGCCGGCAGCGTGTCAGTCAGTGTTTTAAAGGGAGAGGAGGAAGGGAGGGAGATGCCGAGTAGCCTAGCCGAGCAGGTGATATGCATCCAGGTAAAAATATATGACCGGCAGCGTGTTAGTGTTTTAAAGGGACAGGAGGAAGGGAGAAGATGCCGGGTAGCCTAGCAGAGCAGGTGATAATGAAATACAGGTAAAAACATATATGGCCGGCAGCGTGTTAGTGTTTTAAAGGGACAGGAGGAAGGGAGGAGATGCCGAATAGCGCAGCAGAAGGACAGGTGCATACAAAAGCACATATGGCCGGCAGCGTGTTAGTGTTTTAAAGGGACATTGAGGGAGGGAGATGCCGAGTAGTGTAACAAGACAGGTGATAATGATATGCAGGTGAAAAAAAGAGCACGCCACTACCTGACACACGGGAGCGATAAGATAAAGGCGAGGAACAACACCACAACACCACCACCACCGAGGAGTTAATGGAGGTGACTCGTATGTTAGGTGTACCAGACGAGACTCATGGAACTCCCTGACCCTACAACAACAACAACAACAACAACAACAACAACAACAACAGTGATAATAACAACGACAACAACAACAACAACAACAACAACAACAACAGTGACAATAACAACGACAACATCAACTAAAACAGCAGCATCAACACCAGCCCCAGCACCAAGAATAAGAAAAAAAAGAAAAAAATGTCCCCTACTTTAATACCTGCACTAAAAACAAAGAAAATACTAAGGAGGTAGTACTAAAGATGTAGCAACGACGTAAACATTAAAAACTGGATATTACAGACAAGAAAACAAAAAACACGTCATTTCAATCTTTAAAATGTAAGGAAAAAAAGAGGAAAGAAAGAATATATTGTCCACGTCATGTCATGGTAGAGGCGGCTGATCCCCGTACAAATGTGGCATAATGGACCGGGGCGGGGCGGGGCGGGGTGCTGGACGGGGCAGAGAGAGGACAGGACGGGGCGGGACAGTCATCACGAAGAATAAGTGAGCCATCAAGCAATTAGGAATCTCCAGAGGCGGGGCGGGGCGGGGCGGGGACGGGGCGGAAGTAGAGAGAGAGAGGACAAAACGGGGCAGAACACTCATTACGAAGACTAAGTGAGACACGAGGCAATTAGGGATCTCCAGGGTCGGGGCGGAAGTAGAGAGAGAGAGGACAAAACGGGGCAGAACACTCATTACGAAAAATAAGTGAGCGGGGCAGGCCGGGGCGGTGGACGGGGCAGGACTAGTGTGGTTTAAGGGAGAGAGAGGACAGGACGGGGCACCACATTCATCTCGAGAAGTGAGTGACCCAGCAAATAATTAGAGGTCTCCAGGGACGGGGCAGGGGACGAGGTTTCGGGGCGGGGCAAATCAATCTTATTCAAGCATTTCAACTCACCCGGGGCAGCTTGTCGGGGCGAAACGGGGCGGGGCGGGGGTGAGAACAAGCCTGGTGAAGGGCTATGACGGGGAAAGGCGGGGTTCATTCACTTGACCATCCGTGAGGCAAGACTCTGCTGGTGGTGGTTGTGACGGCGTGAGCGGCTGCCGGAACGGGAGCGACGCACACCCTTCCTCTACAACGGTCGCAGAGGTACTGGCACTGGCACTCGCGGCGGGCACACACACACAGGCACAGGCACCGCGGACGGGCCACCAGCACCACCAGGCAATGTTACTAGATTATCGTTCCTATAACACTGTATTTTCCGGTTTTTGCCTGACGCATAACTATTGCAATAAAAACATAAATGATTCACGGTTTTAGGAATGACTTTAATGGAATAGCTTTTTTTTATGTGAGCACGACAGTTTTCTAGGGTCTGGATTTGATTCATGCGATGTTCTGAGTACGACGGTCCGGTAACACATCAATAATCAACGGTTTTTACCATAACTTTAATTGAAGAGCGTTAGTTAGGTGGGTAGCACAGTTTTGGGGTTTGAAACTTATAAATTCGATGTTTTAAGTACGACAGTCTGCTAACACATCAATAATTAACGACTTTTACTTTAACTTTAATCAGATAGCGATATTTGTGTGAGTATGACAGTTTTGGGGGTCTGGAACTCAGCCACCGAGTTGAGTGCGGACGCCTCGTCCAGGCAGGAGGACGCGGGTTCGCGTCCCGCCCGTCGCCATAAACTGGGATTTTGCAGTCTTCCCACATGCTATCCTGAAGACCACCCCATCAGCCCAGACTTAAGATTCTCTCTCTACAGTGAACATGAGCCAAGCAAGATGGCATCACTATAAACACTTGTCTGCACCATAAAGGGCAGGGGCCGACCACCAGGCCCAAACAAGAAAGCCTACCGGTGCCATATGCAGAAACGTAGAAAAAAAATTGCGATGTTTTGAGCGCGACAATCTGGTATCGCTGGGGCCATCAGGAGCCAGCGTGCGTGTGGACTCATTTCGGCGCCGCCATCATCACTCTAAAATTTTATTCCGCGCAGATTTCTGCGAACAGCCATTAAGTCTCTGGCGCTCCCATCCTGCGCGAACCTACTAATGAACCACTACGGCATTTCCTTAATTCCGCCGACGACTGCAGTGGAAGCATTGTAGCAGGAGCATTATGGTTCCAGGGAGCTCGCGTATAAGGTCAGGGAGGAAGGGAGATAAGAGGTGAGAGGGGTGAAAGTGGGGTGAGGAAAAGGGGGTTACAGGGTGAAGGGTGATAAGGCGGAATGGGCGGAGCGTCGAATGCAGCAACGCGACGCAATCTACGAAAACGTGTGCCGAAAACGTTTTGGCGATGCCAGCCACGAACGTTATGCAGCGGCGGCGGCGGTGGCGGCGTGACGGACGTGCCCTGCCCAGCGACTGTTATCACTTCCCGGTAATGACTCGAGGAAAACAGTCGTATTCGCCAATTTATATGGTTTTGACTGTAGTAATTATATTTATGAGAGAATGTAATAATTTAATAATAATAATGATAATGATCAGGGGAAGAAGAAGAAGAGGGCGCCAGGACCACCGGCACCGCCTTAATATATGCATAGTCAACACGAGCGGCGGCGCCACTCCAATAAAGCTTACATCAAAGAATCCCATTAAGGCACAATATTATCATTTCTGAGAACACTAAAACCTCCCTATCACGTCGCTTAGCATTTTACTAAAATTATCAAAACACCTTCCCGTGCCGGGAATCGAACCCGGGCCTCGCGGGTGAGAGCCGCGTATCCTAGCCACTAGACCACACGGGACTTATTGATACAGGGTGCCAGAAAGTGTCAAATTCCGCCACACTCAATGCTCGCCACCTTCTTAACCCGTAAGGGCCGACGATACCCCCCGCGTCTACCCCCCCCACAGCCGCATTAATCGTCTTAAAATCAACTCTTGCAGAATGACCTGGAAGCAATTTTAGCTGTTAGTATACATATAAATACATCAGCATGTGAACTATTTTTGCTTAGCTCCCCCTGGTTACTTCAGGATAATCGCCGGTAGTTAAAGCTTGGGAGTAAATAAAAACCAAAACAACGGCGCTTTCTTTAATAACGATAACGGAGGGGATTCTGCAATTAATTTTTCTGATTGTATTTCAGTTTTCATTTAAGTTTCCAACAAGTATTAAGAGCCATCAAATAAATTAGTAGCATCAACATTGCCAAAAGAGCTAATGAAAACAGTAATCCAATTTTGTTTGAGTAATGGAATAATTCAATAATTCGGCAGGGAGGCAGAGTTGCATCACACACACACACACACACACACACACACACACACACACACACACACACACACACAGACACACGAGAACGAGATCTTTCCACATTCCAACCCTCTGTTTGATCTCTCTACCAGCAGCCTCCCAGCCACACACACACACACACACACACCCCACCGCCCACAGCCACCACGCACCCTCACCACCACCATGCACCTGCCGTCTGTCTGTGTGTGGTGGAGGTCAGTCAAGCCGCCAGACGCCCGAGGAATGGTGAGGCTGAGGGTTGAGCGGCAAGGCTATCAACGGGTCTTGAATACGAACACCAAAGATCAAGGAAACTATTGCAGAATCGCCATGAAAGGAGAGAAATAGTGAATGAACCAATGCAAGGAAGAGTGGATAGGTTATGAGGGAGGCTTGAAAAGGAACACAAATATAAAGCAAGATAACCAGAATTTCCATGAAGAAAGAAAATAGAGAATAAGCGAATGGAACCCAAGAAATTATTTGACGTTATAAAATGGAAATGTAGGAAATATCACCATTATTAATAACAATAATAGAAGAATAAAATAATGATGATAATAACTAACAAGAAAACTGGAATCCCAAAAGAACAAAATAGGGAAACCAAGGAATATATTTAATGTTTTAAAATGAAAACTAAGGAATGATAATAATAATGATAAAAAAATAAGTAATAATAATAAAAATAATAGAATATCCAAAAAAAGAGAGAAATAGGGAATAAACGAATGAGAAGAAGAAAAGGAACATTAGCGTTTTGAAATGAAAATGTTGGAAATATCGCCAGCACAAAAAATAATAATAATAATAAAAGAAAAAATATTAATGGTAACAAACGGATCTCACGTCGGTACTTAAATTACGAAACAAAAAACAAGTCGAATAAAAGTTAGGAAAGATATTTTTGGCTTTTACTGAAGTTCATTGCTGCGAAGTTGAAATGCTTGCTGGACCGCTGTGGGGGAAGAGGAAGGAAGGGAGGGAGGGAGGGAGAGGAGAGACAGGAGAGGGGGTACGGAGGAATGGGAAAGAGGGGAGAGAGAGGGATAGGGGGAGAGGTAAGGAAGGATGGAAGGAGAGAGGGAAGGAGAGAGAGAGAGAGAGAGAGAGAGAGAGAGAGAGAGAGAGAGAGAGAGAGAGAGAGAGAGAGAGAGAGAAAGGAAAGGAAAGACGGAAGAAAGAAGGAAAGGAAGGAAAGAAGGAAGGATCGGGAGAGATAAGGAAGGAAGGAAGGAGGGAGGGAGGAAAGGGAAGGAAGGAAGGAGAGGAAGAGGTAAGGAAGAAGGAAGAGACGGAGGGTTAGACAGACAGACAGACACAGACGAAAGGAAGACAGGAAGACAGACAGATACAGACAGGTAAGAACGGAAGAGACGGACAGGAAAACATGCTAGAAAGACAGACAGACACACACAGGGAGGGAGGGAGGGATGTGAAGGAAGGGAGAGAGAGAGAGGGGGGAGATGTAAAAAGGGAAAGAGGGAGGGAAGGAGGAAAGGGGAGAGGGAAAGGAGGGAAGAAAGGGGAGAGAGGGAGAGTAGGAGGGGGAGGTTTAAGGAAGGAGGGAGAGACGAAGGGTTAGAGGGAGGGAACACAAAGGAACACAAAGGAAGAACAAACAACAGCAGACCTGCTGGTTCTTACGAGGCTGTTTGTGACAAGCTACACTAACTATCTAATCAAAGGTGGAAGATGAAGGACACCAAAGGCGAAGGCTCCTCCCCACCCCCCCAATCCCTCCAGCCAAAGCTGGCAGGAAAGGAAAAAGAACCATGCAGCATGGAAAAACTGCATGGAAATTATGTAGGAAAGAGGAAAGAACTACCATTACTGCTACCACAAACCGGATGATAAAAGCGGACAAGGACACCAGTATTCGAAAGAACTTAACGTTATTACGACAATGAGTAATATCTTAGTTGCTGGTTGGATTCAAAATACTTGTCTAATCTATTCTTGAAGGCCGTAACTGTTGTACTATCAACATCACAGGGTAAAGAGAGGAGGGAGGGATGTGACGGAAGGGAGACAGAGAGGGGGAGAGATAAGAAGGGAAGGAGGGAGGGAAGGAGGAAAGGGGAGAGGGAAAGGGGGGAAAAAAGGGGAGAACGGGAGAGTGGAAGGGGAGGAGGATTAGAGGGAAGGAGGGAGGGATGTGAAGGAAGGGAGACAGAGAGGGGGAGAGGTAAGAAGGAAAGAAGGGAGGGAAGGAGGGAGGGAGGAAGAAAGGTGAGACAAGGAAGAAAAGAGTGTGACAGGGAAGGAAAACGATGCGGGAAGGAGAGGTTTCAGGCAAAGGAGGAGGAGGAGAAGGAGGAGGAGGAGGAGGAGGAAGAAGAAGAACTGCGGCAAGGAGAACTTTCAGGAACCGGCAAGACAAGAGAGAGATAAAGAGAACAGATACTTCGGAAATGAAAAAAAGAAGTAGAGAATTCGGGGGACGGGAAGAATTAAGTAGAGGAGAAAAAAGGAAGGAAGGAAGCCACAGAGGAAGGAAGAGAGAGAAATAAAGAAAAATAGGGAGAAAAGGAAGGAAAGAAGAAGAAAGGGAGAGAAAGGAGAAAATAGGAAGAAAGAAAAAAGAAAAAGAAAGAAAGGAAGAACAAAAGAAAGAAATGGCAGAAAAAAGAAGGAAAGAGAAAGAAAGAACGAAAGAAAGAAAGAAAATAGAAAATAGAAAAAAGAAAAGAAAAAATAGAAAGAAAAAAAGAAAAAGAGAGAAAGAAAGAACAAAAGAAAGGGAAGAAAAAGAAGGAAAGAGAAGGAAAGAAAGAAAGAAAAAAGAAAAAGAAAGGAAGGAAAAGAGAAATTAAGCAAAAGATAAACAAAACAAAAAAGACAGAGAGGAAAGAAAGGAGAGGAAGGAAGGAGGGAGGAAAATAAAAACATAAAAACAAAGAAAATAAGAAGAAAAGATGAACTACCTGATAAAAGGAGATAAAAAAAAAATAAAAGACAAACAAACATAAAAAAACAGAGTAACAGACAGACAGACAGACAGACACAAAGGGAGAAGGAAGATGAACCGACCAGTGTGAAGGAAAACAGGAATAGACAGCAAACAGGATAAATGAGACAGGCAGACGGAGAACAAAGATGAATAGGCTATATCAGGATGAACGAGAGAATGGCGAGCAGGCAGGTGGGCGAGGAAGACAGACAGACAGACAGACAGACAAGGAAGACAGATAGACAGACAGACAGGCAAAGGAACAGACAGGGATATAAAGGAAAAGAGCAATAGGGAAGAAGACAGGGGAGGAAGGGAGATAGACAGACAGGTGATAGGAATAGACAGACACAGACGAAAGGAAGACAGGCAGACAAACAGATACAGACAGGTAAGAACGGACAGGAAAACAAGCTAGATAGACAGACAGACAGGCAGACAGACAGGCAAGGAAGACAGAAATAAAAGAACAAGCGAACAGACACAGATCCAGACTAACATAAAGACAGACAGACAGACAGACAGGAAACGAAGAAAAAGACGAAAGCAAGCAGGCAACGAAGGAAAACAGACAGACAGACAGAGGGAAGGACAAAAAAAGACGAAAGCAAGCAGGCAAGGAAGGAAAACAGACAGACAGAAACACAGACAACAGACAAACACGCGGACAAAAAAAACGGAAAGAAATACAGGAAGGAAAAAAAATACAGACACAGACAGAGAAACAGAGATGAACAAAAAAAGACGGAAATAACCAGACAGTGCAGAGAAACGGACACAGAGACAGAGAGACAGACAGACAGACGGACGGAAAAAAAATAAACGGACACTTGCAAACACACACACACACACACACACACACACACACACACACACACACACACACACACACACACACACACACACACACACACACAAGCAAGCAAACATACATACATACATACACCCAGACAGACAGACAGACGGAAAAGAAAAGGAAGAAGGAAAAGTCTGTGCAGTTTATACGTAAGAGAGGCACCAATACCCACGACAGCCGCCGCACTGTGTCCAACCCTCGATCCATCATTAGTACGTGAGATGCTACCCAAGGCAACGCTCCCCTTGAACCCTTCCTCCTTCCCCCATATCCTCCCTTTACCCCCCTTCCCCTTTTCGCCTCTTCGCCCCTTTGTAGTTGTGGTGGTGGTGGTGGTGGAGCAAGAGCAACAATGGGAGAAACAGTAGTAATGAGACAGTAGTAGTAGTAGTAGTAGTAGTAGTAGTAGTATTTTTTACAGCAAAGGAGACAGCACAAGGGCACAAAAGAAAGGAAATAATAAAAAAAAAGCCCGCTACTCGCTGCTCCTGTAAAGAATCCGAAGAGGTGGCCGAAAGAGCAGTCGATTACGTGAGAAGTAGTAGTAGTAGTAGTAGTAGTAGTAGTAGTAGTAGTAGTAGTAGTAGTAGTAGTAGTAGTAGAAAGAGTAGTTTTTGTATCATTATCATCTGTCTGCTCATCCAAAACACCTACACAAAATCCTCGCCACAAAACAATAAAAAATAACTCAAGCTTTTTTACTGAACACTGGACTTCTTAGTCTTACCCGATGTCCTCCATGTCCGGGCCCTGCGAACCCCTCCTCTCACTCCCCCAGCGGCACGGGATCTGCGGGGCGAAGGAGAGGAAGTGTGAGTCAAGATGAGGCGTGTGTCAGTGAGAGGAGGGAGGGAGGGAGTGGCGCTACGCAAAAATGTAGGCACGGGAGAATATCGTACAGGGGGGACACGTCTGATTACTTGTGGCCCATTCCGGGAAAAGTTAGTATTGGTGCACTGGATTCCGCTGGCCAGGGTGAACATTTAATTAACTGTTGATGCTGTGAGGGGGGGAGAACGGGAGGATAATCGTGGAGTGGTTGGAAGCTTCGTATACACGTTCCGAACCACATAGCGACTGTTTCACGACGCGATTCATTTAACATGCCACACACCGCCATAAAGTTAGCGTTGAATAAGAGAAGTCGGTCGTAAAAGCTCACTGAGACTTTTTATATATATTTCTTTTTCATATAAAGCAAAAACTTGATGTCGGAATTAGAAATAGATGGTTATCAGATGTTTCAAAAATACTCAACAGTGGAGGACTAGACTCGAGTGCTTCAGTATTTGTTCCCAGACTCAGCGAACCATAAAAACGCTATACCTTCAAATCAGGCCTAACCTAACCTAACCTAACCTAACCTAAATCACTCTTCTTTCACACGGAAGCTTCACACCAAGATTCCGGTAGCTGCTATTAAGTCAAAGCAAGATATTCCTTAATTAACTCAAAAATTATTATAGCCTACCCACATAATGATACAGTTCACGCCACAGCTGACAGAGGTATTAAGGAAAAGGTTGGGAGAGAAAAGGCAAAGGGAAGTGAACAGAAGAAGAAGGAAGAGGAAGAGAAGGGAAGAAGAGAGATGTGGAATATAAGGAGAACGGAGAGGGGAGAAGTAAGGAGGTATTAAGGAAAAGGTTCGAAGACAAGAAGAAAAGGGGAATTGAAAAGGTAAAGGAAGAAAGAAGGAAGAGGAAGAGAAAGAAAGGTAAGGAGAGAAGTAGAATATCAGGAGAACGAAGACAGTAAAGATAAGAAAGTATTAAGGAAAAGGTTGGAAGAAAAGAAAAAAAGGGGAAAGGGAAAAGGGGAAGAAAGAAAGAAGGAAGAGGAAGAGAGGGAAAGGTAATTAGAGAAATGGAATATTAGGAGAACGGAGACATTAAAGGCAAGGAGCTATTAAGGAAAAGGTTGAAAGAAAAGAAAAAAGGGAAAGGGGAAAAGGGGAAGAAAGAAAGAAGAGGAAGAGAAGGAAAGGTAAGAAGTGGAATATTAGGAGAACGAAGATAGTGAAGGTAAGGAGGCTGAAAGAAAAGAAAAAAGGGGAAAGGGGAAAAAGGGAAGAAAAGGGAGAGATGAGTGAAAGGGCTCCAGCCATGCATGTGTGACGCTGTGACTCGACAACACACAACTCAAACTGACTCGTAAATCACCGCGACTCGCCTCGCCTCGCTTGTCCTCCGGCCTGGCTGACATCATGGCTGCCAACGAGTCGTACAGGTGAGGTCAAGTCAAGGACATATGCTAAGCTGCGCGTGGCCTCGGTGCTCATCTCCGTGTCACTGGCCCTCAGAACGCTAGGTCGTATTCGCAAAATCAATGTCTTCCGTTCCATTGTGCTTTAATGCTAAGTCTATATATACCAAGTCAAGTCATACGCAGGTTTGTGGGAGGAGACACGGCCGAGGCGTGGTTTATGCGTGACACTGCTTGGAGCCAAACTAGAGAATGTAGAAACAGGGACTGAGAGAAAACGAAGAAAGGTGGACTAATTTAAATCAATCACTTCGACATGCCCTCCCTCACACCCCACACCGCCGTTTGTAGGCATTGGAATTACAGTCACGCAATAGCACAATAAAAAGACATATTTTTTCGTCAGTGGCTTGCCTGAACGCACTGTGAAAGAAGGCGAGAATGCGCATCCCCTGAACTGGCGGGTATTTTTTTTTTAGCTTCAAGTGACGTCATCCCGCTGCTCCGCCCCAAAACCGCCTCCTGCGCGCACCGGTCGCAGTTTTTAGGCAGAGTGACTTGACTTGGTATATACAGACTAAGCTTTAATGTTCCACGCAAATTGTGCACGCGCTGTTTTCTTTACCCGATATACAAACAGAACAATATCACACAAAGACAATGAACACAGCTTAGTGGGAATGACTACATCGCTAAACAGTTCATTTTGCGACTATCAGCACCCGAATGTTACCGAGTTCCCCCGCTATAGAATAACAGACACAACAGAAAACGGGGTAAAACAAGCACGAAGGACATAACTATTTCCACATATACATTCACTACAATAACAGAAACAAATATGAAGGAAAAAGAAAAAGAGGGCAGGGTGATGGATGAACGCACAAAATGAATGGGGGGAAAAAAACGAAACAGCACGAAAAAGCATAACAAAACCATATATACTAGAAGAACGCAGAAAATGTATGGAGAGAAAAAATAAACGAAACAGCACCAACAAGCATAACAAAAACATATATACACGTTTGTACACAGGAGAAAATAAAGGAAAAATTAATATATACTGTTTATCGGGACGAGGTTAGAAGTCCACAATCTGAAATATGATAAGAAATAATCACTGACGGGAGATTTTACGTGGTCCTCCTCGTCCTCCTCGTCCTCCTCCTCCTCCTCCAGGGCTTTTTTGTTCTTCCTTTCCCTGCCACCCATAATTTGTTGGAGAGGCGAGGGTCATCCGGTCCAGTGATAGCAAAGGAGAGGGGAAGAGGAAGAAGGAAAGAGGAGAGGAAGGAGAGAATCGGAAGGAGAGAAGAGAAAATCGGAAAGTAAGAGGGCGGGATAGGGAGGACAAAGAGGAATTCAGGCGAGAAGGAAGGGGGAGTGAATAAGGGAAGAAGGATGAGGAAGAAGAGGAAAGGAGAAAAGAGGTAGATGAAAGAAGAGAGAATAGAGATGTTAGGAGAATGAAGACAAGGGAGAGTAAAGAGGAATTAAGGAAAAAGTTGGAAGACAAGAAGAAAGGGAAAAGTGAAGAGGGGAGGAATGGAAAGGAAAGGAGGAAGAGATGGGAAGAGAAGGAAGAGAAAGGGAATACAAGGGAAACAAGGAAGAAAAAGATACGGAGATTTAAGGAAAACGATGAAAGACAAGAATAAAGGAGGAAACGAAGACAAAAAGGAGGAAAAGGGAAACGAAGAGAGGGGAGAGATAAGGAGAAGAGAGAAACTGAATGTAAGGAGACGAGGATAGGGAAACAAAAAAGTAAGAAGAAAAAATGAAGGAGAGAGAGGAAGAAAGGGGAACGAAAAGGGAAGAAAGGAAATATAGTAAAGAGGAAGAAGGAAGAGAAAGTTAATGAAGAGGAGAAAGGTTGGAGGACAAGAAAGGAGGGAAGAGGGAAGGAAGAGAAAGAGAAGAAGGGGAAGTGAGATAAAGAGAAGAGAATGATGAAATGTAAGAGGAACGAGGATACGGAAGATTAAGAAAAAAGGTGAACAGAGAAAGAAGGAATATGGAAGAGAGAGAGAGAGAGAGAGAGAGAGAGAGAGAGAGAGAGAGAGAGAGAGAGAGAGAGAGAGAGAGAGAGAGAGAGAGAGAGAGAGAGAGAGAGAGAGAGAGAGAGAGAGAGAGCATGAGAGAGGAAGAGAGAGAGAGAGAGAGAGAGAGAGAGAGAGAGAGAGAGAGAGAGAGAGAGAGAGAGAGAGAGAGAGAGAGAGAGAGAGAGAGAGAGAGAGAGAGAGAGAGAGAGAGAGAGAGAGAGAGAGAGAGAGAGAGAGAGAGAGAGAGAGAGAGAGAGAGAGAGAGAGAGAGAGAGAATGTGTGGAAAACGAGGGAGGAAAAGATTGAAAGATAAGAAAAAAGAGGAAAGAGAGAGAGAGAGAGAGAGAGAGAGAGAGAGAGAGAGAGAGAGAGAGAGAGAGAGAGAGAGAGAGAGAGAGAGAGAGAGAGGGAAGGAAAGAGAGGAAGGGAAAGAGAAGAGAAACGAGAATATAAGAGAAACAAGGAAGGGAAAGGATAGAAGGCAGGGAAAGGTTGGAAGACTAGACAGAGAGAAAGGAAGAGAAGAACAGGGGAAGGGGGATAGAGGGAAGGAAAGAGAGGAAGGGAAAGAGAAGAGAAACGAGAATATAAGAGAAACAAGGAAGGTAAAGGATAGAAGGCAGGGAAAGGTTGGAAGACAAGACAGAGAGAAAGGAAGAGAAGAACAGGGGAAGGGGGATAGAGGGAAGGAAAGAGAGGAAGGGAAAGAGAAATGGGAATATGAGAATCAAGGAGGGGAAAGGTTAGAAGGCAGGGAAAGGATAAGAGAGGAAGAGGAGAGAGGGGAAGAAGGGGGGCGGGTAAAGGTTAGTGGTGGAGTTCTGGGAAGCGCCGAGGTTGCCCACTGACCGTTACACATGCAGGAGGCTCGTTAGTGTGAATCTTTTTTTTTTTTTTTTTTTTTTTGGGGGGGGGGCTTAATTAAACAGATTAAACAGATAAACGAGAATTAACAGGACTTTAGAGACACATTATAGAGGCAGATGTTGAGAGATAGTTATAAATAGATAGAGAAAGAAATGAGAGCTGAAGATAGATAGAGAGATAGATAGATAGATAGATAGAGATAGATATACACATACAAACAGAAAACGAAGGAAAAAATAAAGAAAGAAAGAGAGAAGATGAAGAAAGAAAGAGCGATAGGAGAAAAACAAAGAAAGAAAGTGAAGAAAGGGAGAGTGAAAGGAGAAAAAGAAAGAAAGAAAGTGAAGAAAGAAAGAGTGAGAGGAGAAAAACAAAGAAAGAAAGTGAAGAAAGAAAGAGTGAGAGGAGAAAAACAAAGAAAGAAAGTGAAGAAAGAAAGAGTGAGAGGAGAAAAACAAAGAAAGTGAAGAAAGAAAGAGTGAAAGGAGAAAAACAAAGAAAGAAAGTGAAGAAAGAAAGAGTGAAAGGAGAAAAACAAAGAAAGAAAGTGAAGAAAGAAAGAGTGAAAGGAGAAAAATAAAGAAAGTGAAGAAAGAAAGAATGAAAGGAGAAAAATAAAGAAAGTGAAGAAAGGAAGAGTGAAAGGAGAAAATTAAAGAAAGTGAAGAAAGGAAGAATGAAAGGAGAAAAATAAAGAAAGTGAAGAAAGGGAGAGTGAAAGGAGAAAAATAAAAACTAACTACCATATTTAACTCATTATTCTCACCTGTATATATTCAACGCATACAAAAAAAAAAAAAATCAGTTTGCATATACCTCATAACGCAAAAATAAGAAAAGAACCAGCGTGACAGTTCTTGACCCATGGCGCTCAACATAACATAACAGCAATACCTCGCGTCATGCCAGAACCACGAGGGGATGATACTGCACTGTGGAACCCAAGCTATACGGCGTACTGAGTGATGGCATACGTAGTTATCTGCCTTAGTCCCCCCTCGCGGTATTGGCAACGATGACTTTCCCTCCCCACACATTTGATATCCCTCCCCATTCCTCCTCCATTACACTCTCATACCCTTATACCCTTACAGCTTTCCCTCCTTACCTCCCTTCCCTACACTCTCCCTTTCCTTCCCTTTGAACTCCTGTATCCTCCCTCCTTACCCTCCCTTCTTTGCACTCTCCCTTTCCTTCCCTTTGAACTCTTGCATCCTCCCTCCTCCTTACTCTCCCTTCCTCTCTCGGCTAACTCTTCCTCCTTTTCCCCCTAATTCGTGTCTCCCTTTCTCCTCCCTATACCTGTTACTGCCTACACTCCCTCCCATACCTAGGCTCCACTCACACAGCTCTTCTGGACAGAGTGGAGGCAAAGGCTCTTCGTCTCATCAGCTCTCCTCCTCATACTGATAGTCTTCTACCTCTTAAATTCCGCCGCAATGTTGCCTCTCTTTCTATCTTCTATCGATATTTCCACGCTGACTGCTCTTCTGAACTTGCTAACTGCATGCCTCCCCCCCTCCCGCGGCCCCGCTGCACTCGACTTTCTACTCATGCTCATCCCTTTACTGTCCAAACCTTTATGTAAGAGTTAACCAGCATCTTCACTCTTTCATCCCTCACGCTGGTAAACTCTGGAACAATCTTCCTTCATCTGTATTTCCTCCTGCCTACGACTTGAACTCTTTCAAGAGGAGGGTATCAGGACACCTCTCCTCCCGAAACTGACCTATCTTTCGGCCACCCTTTGGATTCTTTTTAGAGCAGCGAGTAGCGGCTTTTTTTATCAATGTTTACTTTTTGGTGCCCTTGAGCTGGCTCCTTTGCTGTAAAAAAAAAAAAAAAAAATACCTTCTAATATTTCCTCTCCCCCTACTTTTTGAACCCCCTTTCCCATACATCCCCACCCATTTCCTCGTATACCTAATCTCCCTTTATACCCCATCCACCCCATTCCTTCTAATGTTTCCTCTCCCCCTACTTTTTGAAGCCCCCTTTCCCATACACACCCCCATCATTTCCTCGTATACCTAATCTCCCTTTATAGCCCACCTACCACCCCATTCCCTTTAAAGTTTCCTCTCCCTCTACTTTCCCATACATACCCCACCCACTTCCTCTCTCACACACATAACCTCCCTCTATTACCCATCCTCTAACCGCCCATCCCTTCTTCCCCCCCACGCAGCCCTCCTCCCTTCCGTCACAGCCCTTCGTACTCACTAATCATCCTTCTCCCCCCCGCCCCTACTTTGATCCCCAGTTGACACCCCCTCCCAGCATTGTTTCAGCAGCGGCGGCGATTAACGAAACAGCAAAAGCAACAGCCACCATCAACATCCAACCCAGCACGGCGATACATAAGCAGGCAAGGGATGGGCTGTCGTTACGTCTTGTCCCGCCATCGCTCTTCGCTGCCCCTGCCTGGTCAGTTGCGCCGCTAGAGGGGAGGAGTCACTAACATTTATTTCAGTTACCCCTTTCTCTCCTCCTTTCCTTTCCTCTCCTCTCTTCCCATCTTCATTTCCCTCTGTCTTGTCATCCAACCTTTTCATCCCTCTTTTCTTCTTATCCTCATCCCTCTCTCAACCTCACACACACCTCTCTCTCTCTCCCTCCTCCTTACCTCTCCTCTCCTCTCTTCCCCTCTTCATTTCCCTCTGTCTTGTCATCCAACCTTTTTCATCCCTCTTTTCTCCTTATCTTCATCCCTCTCTCTCTCTCTCTTCTTTCTTTCATTCTTCACTTCCCTCTCTTCTGTTCTCATCTTCTTCCTTCCATAATCCTATACATCGATGTGCATGGTGAAGTGTAGTGTGTTTTTCATTTATCATGTTTAGTCATTCTGCCTAACCTAACCTAACTTTACCAATCTAACAAAGCTAAAGATAACCTAACCTGACCTAACATCTAATCTAACCTAACTTAATTTAATCTATCTAAGCAAACTAAAGATAACCTAGCCAGACCTAACATCCAACCTAACCTAACTTAACCAATCTAACCAAACTATATATAACCTAGCCAGACCTAACATCCAACCTAACCTAACTTAACCAATCTAACCAAACTATATATAACCTAGCCAGACCTAACATCCAACCTAACCTAACTTAACCAATCTAACCAAACTATATATAACCTAGCCAGACCTAACATCCAACCTAACCTAACTTAACCAATCTAACCAAACTATATATAACCTAGCATGACCTAACCCAAATCTAACCTAACCTAACTTAACCAGTCTAACCAAGCTAAAGATAACCTACCTAACTTAATCTAAATCTAATGTCATCTTGTCAGGCACTAATGTATATAAGATCATGCAGACGTAAATGTAAGGAATGTGAGGCCCTGTTCACACTGTGCCGACTCTGAGTCACGACAACCCTGCAACTTTTAGGCCCCCTTCAAACTGTGCCGACTCTGAGTCACGACAACCCTGCAACTTTTAGGCCCCCTTCAAACTGTGCCGACTCTGAGTCACGACAACCCTGCAACTTTTAGGCCCCCTTCAAACTGTGCCGACTCTGGGTCACGACAACCCAGCGACTTTTAGGCCCCCTTCAAACTGTGCCGACTCAGCATCCGGCGATACCACCAACACCAGTACTATTGTAAATCTCGAGCATGCATTGCCTAATTTTGAAATAACAACCGATGAAGTCCTTAAAGCTCTCCATTCACTTAAAACAAATAAAAGTCCTGGACCTGACAAAGTATATCCAACTCTGCTGAAAGAAACAAAGAGCGAAATACTCTCCTCCCTCACAACCGTATTCAATATGTCCTTGCGACAAGGCATCGTCCCTTCAGATTGGAAAAAGGCTAACGTGACACCGATTTTCAAGAAAGGAGACAAAAAAGTACCAGGTAATTACAGGCCCATTAGTCTAACTTCGGTTGTAGGTAAGCTACTTGAGGGCATAATTAGAGACAAAATTGTGAATTACCTTGAAACCCACTCATTGATTGGGGACTCACAACATGGCTTCCGAAACAAAAGATCCTGCCTATCAAACCTATTAACCTTTTATAACGACCTCTTCACTGTTTATGACGTAACCAAATCACTGGACGTAGTCTATCTTGATTTCCAGAAAGCGTTTGATAAAGTCCCGCATCATAAATTACTTTACAAATTAAAGCAAATAGGTATTGACGGTCAAGTAAACCAATGGATCGCGAATTGGTTGAGCAACAGACAACAAAGAGTAGTGATTGACGGATTTAACTCAGAGTGGGCGCCTGTCACTAGTGGCGTCCCTCAGGGCTCGGTCCTTGGCCCAGTGCTCTTCATTATTTACATCAACGACGTGGATGTTGGATTCAATAACCGCATTAGTAAATTTGCAGACGACACAAAGATTGGCAACTCGGTTCTCACTGACGAAGACAGGCAAAGCCACCAAGAGGATTTGCACAAAATTTCAGCTTGGTCGGATAGATGGGAGATGCCCTTTAACGTAGACAAGTGCCAGGTCCTTCAAGTTGGAACGAGGAATAAGAAGTTCGAATACGAAATGCGCGGCGTTAAACTCAAAAGCGTTCAATGCGTCAAAGACTTGGGGGTCAAAATCGCGTCAAACCTCAAATTCTCACAGCAATGCATCGATGCAGCAAATAAAGCGAACAGAATGTTGGGCTTCATTAAAAGAAACTTTGTATTCAAGAATAAAGATGTAATACTCCCGCTCTACAACAGTTTAGTCAGACCCCACTTTGAATATGCGGTACAGTTTTGGTCTCCCCACCATGCAAAGGATATTGCTAAATTAGAAGGTGTTCAGCGTCGGGCAACGAAAATGATCCTTTCCTTGCGCAACAAATCCTACGAAGAAAGGCTTTCTACCCTTAACATGTTCTCTCTTGAGAAACGTCGCCTCCGAGGAAAACTGATCGAATGTTTTAAAATACTTAATGGTTTCACGAATGTAGACAGATCAACATTGTTTATGATCGATGACACTTTGCGCACGAGGAACAATGGCGTAAAACTCAGATGTAGACAAGTAAATTCAGACTGCACCAAATTTTTCTTCACCAACGTTGTAGTGCGAGAATGGAATAAGCTTCCACCGTCAGTGGTCCAGTGTAACACGATTGACTCCTTCAAAAATAAGCTCGACCGTCACTTCCTTCAACTTAATATCAACTAGAGTAGAAATGCAACGTTTTGGAGTCTTCTGATTAATGTAAAATCACTTAGGTTTAAGGACAGACCACCAAGTCTGGACCATGGGGTCTGTGTGGTCTGATTTTCTATGTAAATCTATGTAGATCGTTTCTAGACCTCTTTCCGACCATGTGCGACCCTTTCACAACAAAATTTCACACTCAAGGCCTCGTGTACGGAAAGCCCTGCAGACAGTCCGCCGATTCTGGAGCCCGACGTCTCTGATTGGCTGTCCAGCGGTGGGTTTGTGATTGGTTGTCTCTTGCTGCCTGACGTTGGGCGCCCCAGGATCGGCGGACTGTCTATCTGGAGAGCCTTCCTCCCTCGTGCACCCTGAGTCGCTGGGTTGTCGTTGTTTACTCAAGCTCTGTATGGTGCCACCGGATGTGTAGACGAGGTAGGTTGTTGTTGTTAGCCTTGAGAGAGTGGCGTCATTCAGAGTTTGTGCTTCGACACTTACATTCTTTATATTTGCATCTACATAAGGTTGTTGTTGTTAGCCTTGAGGGAGAGTGGCGCCATTCAGAGTTTGTGCTTCGACACTTACATTCTTTATATTTACATCTACATGAGGTTGTTGTTGTTTTCCTTGAGGGAGAGTGGTGCCATTCAGAGCTTGTGCTTCGACACTACATCTACATAATCTACTATATAAAGGGTGACTCACGTCCGTCTGTATGTCCTTTATAGACGCCCAAACGGTGATAGCTACAGACATAGGCTTTATATTATGTTTTTGAAGCGTACTTTGCTCCCGAGTAGTCGTGGCACATAATATTACGACATTAATATACAATTTTTTTAAGTTATTTAATAAAAAAAACTATCAAAAATGATCCAAACATTGGAACCATCGGCGTTTTATGCCGGTGAGGAGCATGACTACTGTGATAGTTGTGATGACTAAATAAATAAATGCTGGAAATTAACAAAGATAAACAAACGCTGAAAATAAACAGAGAATTGGTGAATAAATAAATAAATAGATAGATAAATTAATAGATAAATAGAAAAAACAACAATAATATGCAATAACGGTAATGATAATAATAATAGCTGAACAAATAACTGAAAAATAAATAAATAAATGCTGGAAATACATAGAGATAGACAAACGCTGAAAATAAACAGAGAAATAGTGAATAAATAAATAAATAGATAAATTAATAGATAAATAGAAAAACAACAATAATATGCAATAACGGTAATGATAATATAGATAGATGAACAAATAGCTGAGAAATAAATAAATAAATGCTGGAAATAAACAGAAAAAGGATAAATGAATAAATAAACACAGATAAAAAATAGATACATAGAGAAAAAAAGCATGAAAGTAGAGGAAACACAACCACGGGCAGACAAACACCACTACCCTTATGAAAACAAACAGAGGAAGGAAAATTCAAAAGACACTCCTTAGGCTTGAGAGAGAGCGAGCTTCGTATTTCCCGCCGTGCCCATCATGTCTCACCCCTCCTCTCCCCCTTCCCCCTCGTCACCTCCCCCCCCACCTCCCCACCCCAAGGTAACAACAGCCTCCAAGCAGCAGCGATTGTGGTTCTAGGAATGACAGCCAGCCACCACGGTCATTAGCTGGTTTTTTTTTTTCTTTGTTTATTCACAGCGGTCTCTCTCTCTCTCTCTCTCTCTCAATGTTTTTTTATTAGTATTTACGCCACAATCATTTTAACTAACAGCATCGCGGGTAGAATAAGAACAAGTGTTAACAGCACAAAAACTGTGATAGATCGGCGTCGCATGACCCTCCAACACCACCCAACAATTCATTTTCTGCAACTAGGGGTCTGAATGGAAAATGCTGAAAAGTAAAGATGGTACCACTATAAACACTTGTCTGCGCCACAACGGGCTGGGGCCGACCATCAGGCCCTACTATGAAGGCCTACCGGCGCCACAGACCACCACGTAAAAATAAAAAAAATGATGATGCAATGTTGTAGGGTTCATCGGGGCTAACAAACGATACAATGTCATGTCTACAATGCATGGGTAAACCAGGAAAACAACTTGAAGAGAACAACAGCAAGAAGATGGACAATCTGTTGATCGGGGGCTGTGACGCCGATAAAAAAATATATATATAATAAAATGTAATAATCCTCGTTCTATCTTGACACAGGACCATATATCGACCTTTTTTATCTTTCAGCTAACGGAGTTTTTTTTTCAGAGGTTTCATATCGACCTATTTTATTGACTTTAATGGTACTTTTTTATCTTTCTTGCTACGTGGGTTTGTTTGTTTGTTTGTTTGTTTGTAGGCTGTTGCTCACATCCACCGCTCAAGACAAAGGGTGCAGACGAAGGAGAGCAAAGAAAGAAAGGAAGAAAGAAATGAAAAAAAATAATAGGACCAAAGATATTCATAAAGAGAGAAGATGAAGGCAAATGAAAGCGAAGAAAGAAAGAAAAAAGAAAGAAAAGGAAAAAGAAAAAAATAAATAAAAAGACCCACAATATTCATGAGGAGGGAAGCTGAAGACGAACGAAAGCAAAAAAAACAAACAAAGAAAAAGACAAAAAGAAAAGAAGAAAGAAATTAAAAAAAGCATAAAAAAGTCACCAACGATATTCATAATTAGAGCAAACGCGTGGACCACAATGAAAACACGAACTAAACATTATAAAACTTTTCTCTCTGTAATATCCGGCCTGTTAAAAGTTTGGGGAGAGAGAGAGAGAGAGAGAGAGAGAGAGAGAGAGAGAGAGAGAGAGAGAGAGAGAGAGAGAGAGAGAGAGAGAGGGGAGGTGTTAATGGAAAACCCGTGAAGTTAATTAATACGCTTTAAGAGACACGATAGAGACATCAATACGAAGCAAGGGGCGTTAAGGGGGGGGGAGGGGGTGGTGGTGGTGGTTGTGGTGTTGATTATAGTGGTGGTGGTGGTGGTTATGGTGGTGGTGGTGGTGGTGTCGCTATCAATGTCATTATTGTCCATACTTTGAAATTAAATAAAAACCTAAGTGGTAATATTCTTCTCTCTATTTCTGTCTATCTATCTATCTACCCATCTCTTTATCTGTATATCTCTACTACGCCCATCTTTTTAAAGTGGTGTCTGTCTGTCTGTCTGTCTGTCTGTCTGTCGTAGTAGTAGTAGTAGTAGTAGTAGTAGTAGTAGTAGTAGTAGAGACAGAAGTAGTAGAAGTAGTAGTAGTAGTAGTAGTAATAGAGACAGAAGGAGTAGTAGTAGTTGTAGTAGTAGACACAACAGTAGTAGTATCATCAACAGCAGCAGCACCCAATCCTTCAACCTCAAAACTCCCTCCCATTACCCATTAAATAACAGGGACGTGGATGAGGCACCACCTTCACACCCGCCTATGACAGCTGGCACTTGGCACCCTTCAACGAGGAGGAGGAGGAGGAGGAGGAAGGTAAGGGTGGGGAAGATAGGGTGTGAAGAAGATGGGGCAGGTATCATGAGGCAATGCATGTATAGGGGACGATAGAAACAGAGAGGGAAGAGAAAGACGATGATGATAGGGAAGAGAAAGGGAGAGAGAAGACGTATGAGGAGGAGGAGAAGGAGAAGGAGGAAAGAAGGGGGAGAGGGGATGAAAAGTATGAGGAAGGAATAGTGAATGAAGTTAATATGAATTCAGAATATAAGGAAAGAAAAGAGAGAAAGAAAACGAAGTCATTATAGAGCAAAATAAGAAGAGAAAGACTGTAGAAGAGAGAGAGAGAGAGAGAGAGAGAGAGAGAGAGAGAGAGAGAGAGAGAGAGAGAGAGAGAGAGAGAGAGAGAGAGAGAGAGAGAGAGAGAGAGAGAGAGAGAGAGAGGTAAAGGGAGAGAGGTGAGAAAAGAGATGGAGGGGAAGGAGGAAAAAGAAGCACAAACTGTAATGGAGGGAGGAAACAGCATGAGAGAGAGAGAGAGAGAGAGAGAGAGAGAGAGAGAGAGAGAGAGAGAGAGAGAGAGAGAGAGACTCGAAGTGCAGTAATGGAAGTAAGGGAAAGGATATGAACGATGTGGGGGAAGGGAAAGGCGTAATGGAGGAGGAGGAGGAGGAGGAGGATGGGAGGGAAGAGGGAGAGAGGGAAGAGCTGTATGATGGAGGAGGGAAAAGAGGGTATGAAGGGGATTGAGGAGGATGGAAAGGGGAGCAGAACCTACGTGTAGCGAGAGGAGAGGAAAAGAGAAGAAGGAAGAGAGGGAGGAGGGAAAGGAAAGAGGAAGAGACTGAGAAGGAGGGGGAAGAGAATACGTAATAGAGAAGGAGGAAGAAAAGGGGGTAAAGAAGGAGGAGGAGGATGGTGGAACAAGGAAATAGGGGAGGGGAGCCAACTGGGTAAAGGAGGAATATGCGTGGGAGACAGAAGGGGAAAGGAGAGAGAAAAGAGAGAGGGGGAGAGAGGGGAGATAGAGGAAAACAGCAAAGTAAAAGAGAAAGAGAAAGAAGAAAGGAATATGAAGAAAGACGAAACACGAGAATGACAAAACAAAACAGAGAAGAGAAAAGGAAAAAAAATATGAGTAGCCTGTATATGAGAGAGAGGGAACAGGGAGAGGAGGGAAAAGAAAGGGGAGGAAAAGGAGGGGAAAAAGAAGGAAGAGAGGCATGAATGTGATAAAGAAAGGAGGAAGATGAAGGGTTAGGGTGAAGGAGGAAAAAAACGAGAGTATAGGAGAGAGGGAAAAGGGAGAGGAGGGAAAAGGGAATGGAGACAAGGAGGAGGAGGGGAGAGAGGCATCAACGTAAAGTAAAAAAAAAGTAAAGAAAGGGAGGAAGTTTAGTGGGAGGAGGGAGGAGAGGAGGAATGGAGGGGGAAGGAAAAGGTGAAGGTGGAAAAGGGGGAGGTAGAAAAGGGAGGGGGGAAAGGGGACAAGGAGGAGGAGGGGAGAGAGGCATGCATGTAATAGAAAAGGGGAGGAAGTTTAGTGAGAGGGGGGAGGGGAGGAGGAAAGGAGGGGGGAGGAAAGGGGGAGGTAGAAGAGGGGAGGTAGAAAAGGGAGGGGGGAGAGGGATAGGGGGAGGGGGAGGGGGAGGGGAGGGGGTGCCATGAGTGTTGTGGCGCCTCATAAACTTCATCTTATCGGCGTGTGAATTTCGCAGTGCCAACAACAGGCTCATCGTCACCCCACGTCTGTTTTATGCCCCCCCCCCCCCTCTCTCTCTCTCTCTCTCTCTCGGGCGTTCCTCTTAATTCCTTTCTTCCATCTGTTTATCTTTTTTTTTTCTGTTTTTTCCCGATTTTTCTTCCGTTTATCGTTTATCGTATCCCTGTCTCGTCGCTCTTCTCTCTCTCTCTCTCTCTCTCTCTCTCTCTCTGGCGTTCCTCTTAATTCCTTTCTTCCATCTGTTTATCTTTTTTTTCCTGTTTTTTTTCCGATTTTTCTTCTTTCGTTTATCGTTTATCGTATCTCTCTCTCTCTCTCTCTCTCTCTCTCTCTCTCTCTCTCTAACACAACCATTTATTAGTATCATTATTACTTTTTCAGGCACTTTAAAACACACATACATATTTCACGAGCACTCATCAACATCATCATGAGCCTTCGTGAATACATAAACAAAACTGCTACGTGTTCAGCCTTTTTAACGGACTCACAAATACACACACAGCACAACAACAACACCAGCGATGACACTATGCATAGCCTCAAGCAATACTTATAATACAAAATACATAAGAGCCTAATAATAATAGCAATAACAAAACAAATGAGAGAGAAAGTTAATCATCACAATGTTCTATTAGTGTGATGTGACTTTCAACCTCAGGAACGAAAAAAAAAAAGGAAAAAGAGAGGAAAAAGGAACGGCTTAAATTGAGCTGAAAAATTGTGTGTGGAGGAGGAGGAGGAGGAGGAGGAGGAGCAGGAAGAGGAGGTGGAGGGAAAACAAAACAAAATATGATATCAAGAAGAGGATGTGGAGGAGGAGGAAAACAGAGGAGGAGGAGGAGGATATTGCGAGGGAAGATAAACGAAGGTGGAGGTGGAGGAGGAAGAATAAAAGCAGGCAGAGAAAGACGAGAGAAAGAGACAAAAAGAAAAAGAAAAGGATGTAGCAGGTGGAGGAGGAGGATTAATAAAAGGGGGTAAAAAGAAAAACGTGGAGGAGAAAAACGATGAAGAATGAGGAAAAGGAAGAAAGAAGAGATAAACGAAGAAGAGGAGGAAGAGGAGAAAGAGGACGACTGAGATGACTGAGGAAGACGACGAGGAGGAGGAGAATGAAAAGAGGAGAAGGAGGAAGATCAAAAAGAAGACGGAGGAAAAGACGCAGAAAAAAAAAGAAAAAAAAGAGGAGAATGATGGCAACGAAGATGATGACGAGGAGGAAGAGGAAGAGAAGAAAGAGGAAAAGGACGAAAAATGAGGAAAACAAGGAGGAGGAGGAGGAGGAGGAGGACAAGGACGAAGAGGAAGACGATGAAAAATATTATAACAACGATAAAATTAAGGAGGATCAAGGGAAAATACTGAAGTAGGAGGAGGAGGAGGAGGAGGAGGAGGAGGAGGAGGAGGAAGAGGAGGAGGAGGAGAAGGAAGAAGAGGAGGACGATGAAAAAAATTATAACAACGATAAAATTAAAAAGGAGGAACAAGGGAAAATATTAAAGGAGGAGGAGGAGGAGGAGAAGGAGGACAAGGACGAAGAGGAAGACGATGAAAAAAATTATAACAACGATAAAATTAAAAAGGAGGAACAAGGGAAAATATTAAAGGAGGAGGAGGAGGAGGAGGAGGAGGAGGAGGAGGAGGAGGAGGAGGAGGAGGAGGAAGAGGAGGAGGAGGAGCCCATTATGGTAACACACCTGCCTCTCGAGTACGACCCAAACTTATTCAATATTAAGCCGCCGAAGTGTGAGATAACGAGCTTAGTTGACCTCCACTCTCTCTCTCTCTCTCTCTCTCTCTCTCTCTCTCTCTCTCTCTCTCTCTCACTGAATGTCACTCTCTGATTGCCTTTCCATCTCAAATTGCCACTGTCTCTGATTACTCTCTCTCTCTCTCTCTCTCTCTCATTACTTTACTCCCACATTCCTTTCCTTCTCCTTTCTCTTCCCCCCTCTCTTTCTCTGTCTGTTTCCATTACCCATTTACTCTCTCTCTCTCTCTCTCTCTCTCTCTCAATACTCTACTCCCCAATTCCTTTCCTTCCCTTCTTTTCCCCGTCTTTGTCCGTTTCCATTACCCATTTACTCTCTCTCTCGTCAGCAAATTTAGTGAGAACATTACACAGATCACAGTAACAAAGTCGAGTGTATTATATCGCTGTGCTGTCCCCATAACCCTTTGACTTCTATAATTATCCTCAAACACTACTCTATACATTAACTATTATGTGTGTGATTTCCCCTCCCCTCCCACCCCTCGGTTTTTCAGCCACCCCAGAACACACATACTTTACGAACTCTCTCTCTCTCTCTCTCTCTCTCTCTCTCTCTCTCTCACTCATTTTTTCCTTCCTTTTCTCCTTTTTATCCTTCATTCTTTTATTTTTTTTTACAGTTTTTCCTTTCTCTTCTTCCTTCCTTCCTTCCTATATCTTTCCTTTATTTCGTCAATCTTTCCTTCCTTCTGTCTTGTTTTTTCTTTCCCAATTTCTTCCTTCTTTCCTTCTTTCATTTACTATTTCCAAATCCCAAAAAAGGAGATCAGTCGGGTTCTAATGAGTGCTTTATTTAGGTTCATGGTGGTACAAATGAAGGGTCGAACTGCCACCAGGGTCAAAAGCTACCCCTTGGAAATGCCCATAACTCCTATACGAAAGTCTTGTTAAATGTATGTGCTTGGGCGCTGAAATGTTTAAGAGTATGGCCCATTAACATCTGACTTTGTGAATGAACATGAAATTTCTTCGTGTTCATCGCTTAACAGACTCACGCACAACACAGCGCAACACAAGCGATGACTGAGTAACGTATAGTCTGCGGAAAGGGAATTAAAACCTTCTATAATAATCAAAGACTCGATGGTTAGAAATAATTGACACGAGACTCGATACATTTCAACACCACCTCAACTCGACTGTCCTGGAGATCTGCATAAGTGACTGGTTTAATGCTGTATTCAGATTCCTCAGTACCAGCGTTGCCAAATTATCGTACTCATCGCATTGTACTTTCGTTGTTTCTGACCGAGATAACTAGAGCAAAAAAAACAAAGAAACATCAATAAATACGAGTTTTAACGCTAACTTTAATTTTACATCGTTATTTGTGTAGATACGAGAGTTTGTGGCTTAAAAAATGATGAGTACAAGATGGTGAATACGATAATATGACAACGATGCTCGCTGCTCATTATAGGAAAGAAAGCAGCTCAGAAGAGAGAAAAAAAATGAGAAAACAAGAAAAGGTAAAATGTAGATGTAAATTTGCGGGCATACGCTATAGCTGGCAAACAAAAGAAGCCTCGCATACGCACACTCACCCTTTGCATTGAGCGTATATTAGGAGAGAGGGAAAAGGGAGAAGATGGAAAAAGGAAAGGGGACAAGGAGGAGGAGGAGGGGAGAGGGGCATGAATGTAATAAAGAGAGGGAGGAAGTTAAGTGGGAGGGAGGAGGAAAAGGGGAGGGGAAAAAGGGGTGGTAGAACACGGGGAGAGGGAAAGGTGAAGGGCAGAGGGAGGTGGGAAAGGAGGAAGTTGGGGGGTTAGAGGGAAAGGGGAAGGGAGAGGGGGGAAGGGGAAGGGGGAGATGGGAAAGGGGAAGGGGAAAAAGGGGAGGTAGAACACGGGGAGAGGGAAAGGTGAAGGGCAGAGGGAGGTGGGAAAGGAGGAAGTTGGGGGGTTAGAGGGAAAGGGGAAGAGTGAGGGGGGAGGGGGAAGGGGGAGATGGGAAAGGGGGAGGGGAAAAAGGGGAGGTAGAGCAGGGGGAGAGGGAAGGGGGAAGAGGGAGGGGGAGGTGGGAAAGGAGGAAGTTGGGGGTTAGAGGGAAAGGGGAAGGGAGAAGGGGGGAGGGGGAGGGGAGGGGGGTGCCATGAGTGTTGTGGTGCCTCATAAACTTCATCCTTACTGTCTGTCTGTCTGTCTGTCTCTTGGTGTTATATTGCTAGGCTAAGACCATTTGTTTTTTTTTGTTTTTTTTACGTAACG